>NC_143016.1:29934752-30086002 GCF_055824585.1 Amblyomma mixtum
CGTGCAATCTAATAAAAAAATTTTTTGCAGAAAATGCCGCTGTTCTTGCTTGTCAAATCGAAAAAGTAGCCATGAACTCTCATGTCAGCACACATGCTGGGAGTATCTGTCAGAAGTGCTGGTAAATGTGGCACCCTTCATATTGGAAATGCAGTTGAGATGCCTCATCTGACTAAATGTTATAAGTTAACCATCTGCTACAGGATCCAAGGTGTTACTAATAGCTTCGTGATTTTCTGCATATGGAATGGGGACGAGATTTCGCATTCCTCGGGTGAATCAGTTGTGGCGAACTCAGTTGGTCGCAAATGGCAGTAAGGCTAATGCCATTAAATTTATGCATGTGGCATCGCACGAATACCTTTAAAACTTAAGACACTAAGCACTTAACAGCATCAAGCATGTTCATGTGGCATGGGTATTACTCTGTGCCTCCCCTTTAACAGCACATAGTTGTGATGTTAGTTGAGACAGCCTTGATTGTACAGACGTTTTGGGCACTGATATAGCAGGCATGTGCGGTAAGGTTCTTGTTCACCATTTTCACTCCTCCTAAGTTGTCGCATAGCTGTAATGACTGACAGGGTTGTCACCATAGGCGGCAGAAAGGCTGGTGTCAAACTGAAACAAACTCCTTATTGGGCAAACTTGAGTCAACACAAAATGGAAGAGAACTTGGTGGCAATAATAGGAAGAAGTGTTTTTGACAGTTGTCAGGGTCAAAATGGTCATTTCGGTCAGTGCTGCTCTATTTAAGCGTGACTAAGAGCGACTCAGGATATTTTGGATAGTATATGCATGTCGTCTTGAAAAGTCCTGAAAAGCTTGATTGCTTCACTGCTTACCTGAATGCAAATCTTTGCGAACAGTACAGTATCATCAAGACGCCATGCACCACGTAAAAAACTTTTCCTTCATGGTGAACAGAATGGGGATGAGGCCGTGTTCTGGTTGTGATCAACAAAACACGGTGTTTGAAAATGAACGCAGCAAAGCATATGGAAATGTGCTGTTCGCTCCAGCTGTAGTAACAATTATAACAGTGCTGCGTTTTATATTTACATCATCGGCTTTGAAGCACTATACTTGTCTTGTTACAGATAGGCCGGAATTGGTCTACGTAGCAGTAAGATTTCTTGAATTGTCACATTCTGTTAATTCAGCCTTGTCAGAACATGCAGAACTTGTTGTAATGTTCCAAAATTTAAATGAAAGGGAGGACTTGAAACTTGAGTGAAATGTAACCTTTATTCTGGTTTATTCTGGCCAAGCCACAGTGGCCAGATTTCGATTCAAGTTAAATAAAAAAAACACCCAGGTGCTGTGCGATTTAAAAACTGCAGGTGGTATAAATTAACTCCCACTGCACGTCCCTCATAACCCATGTGTCGCTTTGAACGTTAGACCCCACAATTTACAATTTATTGAATATCTTCATTTGTCATTGTCTCTACTGTCCTACTAAAACTTCAGAGTGTTGTTGAAGGCCCCTTAACAAGAGAACAGTACATGATTGGTTTGTGGTTTGTGGGGGTTTTAACGTCCCAAAGCGACTCAGGCTATGAGGGATGCCGTAGTGAAGGGCTCCAGAAATTTCGACCACCTGGGGTTCTTCAACGTGCACTGACATGGCACAGTACACGGGCCTCTAGAATTTCGCCTTCATTGAAATTTGACCGCCGCGGCTGGGATCGAACCTTCTTCTTTTGGGTCAGCAGCCAAGTGGCATAACTACTGAGCCACGGCGGCAGCTAGAACAAGCGCATGAAGCTGTATGCAGGTAAAAGTGGTCTGTGACTGGTTGGTGGCTTTGCTCTCTTCAGTCAGTGTGGTCCCCCCTCATAAAGCATGCAATTATTCCCAATTATTCTCAAAGTGGCTTTGTGAGTTGAGGTGCCAATTGCCTGACGCTAGCTGTATGTTCTGGGAAATTGCTATGTTTTAATGTGGGTGGACATGATTATAGGTATGTTCTCATTTTTCTTTTCTTAGCGGTGCCCATGCTCAGTCCCCTTGTGTTCTCAAGAGCTCCCCTGCTGTGCCTTTTTACAGTTGTGCGCAGTGCCTCAAGTGGCACGCTTGGAGCACACCCAGTTCAAACATCATTGCGTTCTAAAGTGCAAGCCACACATCTTGCGCTGAAAATTTTAGTTATTACGTTTGGTGCAACAGACACAAGCTATTAATTTAATTTTGGGTGTTTACCTTTCATTCAAAGCACACAGTACTTGATGCAGTGGGGCGGCTGTGCTTCTAGGGGAGTTTGTCAAATTTTTATTTTAGCTGTAATTGACACCTATAATTTGTTGAAAACAAAACTTCTCGTCAGTCTTCTTTTATTTTTGTGTTCGGCCATTTATCTCTGCAAAAGTCTCTGCAATTAATATTAATTGTTTGCATTTAGGTTTTGTTGTTGCAAAGCTTAAAAGTGTAATACTAGAAAGATTGATGCAAGCATGGTAAGTCATTTCTGCCTCGTCCTTCCAGATGCTGACGTGGAATCACTGTTTGCAGCATGCTCCATCATTCCTTGAGTTTACCCCTTTCCAAAGCTCTGAAGACGGAGGTCATTCCGATCTCTATGTTACGCTGGGGTCGCAGAGGTCACGAGAGGTTGCAGTCTTTCATGTCCGTCAGGACTCGCCTGCTGTCCAGCCTCTGTCACTGGTTCCTCCGTGGCACTTGTCACGCCCGAGTGACTTCGCGAAGCATCTTGAGCACCAGGGGTGCGCCGTCGATGACAGAGTGTTGAAGCGTGTTAATGCTCCACTGCTAGGTGGCTACATGGTCGAGTGCAAGAGGGGCACGTTTTCGGCACTGCAGCTGACCTCGTACGGGGACATCTTCCACCAGGTGAGCAGTCTAATCTTTTCCAAGATATATCTCACTGCCTTGCCTGGGTGACGACTTAAAATAAATGACACATCATCTGAACTATGCCAGTGGGCGTAAATAAGAATGTTATTTTATTGGCTCTGTGTTGTTTAGTAAGGCAACAAAGGACTGAAGGCCTTCAGTCGTTAGCGTACAAGGCTGGATTGGCCTTATATAGACAATAATATCTGGCTACTTTAATAATTCAGTAATAAAAAGCTTCTTTTTAGGGTTTATGTTCAACCTCTTTTTGCCTGTTCAGTGTCTAGCATGAGAATGACCAATTTCGAGCCCTTAATATTAGAAACATACAGCTACATTGGTAGAAGAATGGACTGCTGGCCAAGCTGGTAGTGGTTATAGCTCATGGTGCAAAAAAAAACGACCCACAAACATGCGACTCTACAAGAACTTTTTTATGAATCTTGTACTGTCTTGTCTCTTTATCTATCATCTTCATTCTCTTTCGTGCTATAAACTGCGGCTATATTCTTGGTGTTGACCTAAACTGGTTTGGGTTCATAGAGTGTTCTTGCTTGAGCAGTCTTTTGTGCAAAACTGAAGGAGCATGCACGTGTTAAGAAGGAGCGCAGCTTGCGAGTGCTGCTTTCCCCACTGCCTTGGACTAAGCACTGCTTGGTCTGCTCGAATGCTTCCTCCTCTATTTTATTTCTCATTGACTCTGAAGTATTGATGGTGACAAGTACGACACTATTAAATAGTGTTAAACAGTGTCAGGTAATACTGAGGTACTATAAGCGCAGCATTTTATGCTTCTGCCCATTCTGGGTGATGAAGCAGATTCAGTTTTCTTGTCCGCTAGCTTCAACATCATGGCAGCATGCATTCATTCCTCTGTACCCCTCGTCTTGCAGGACTTTGTATTGGGTGATGGTGAGCCTCTGAGCTCAGGCATCTGGAATTTTAGTGCTGGCTGCAAGCTGTTACCGGCTCAAGAAATAAAGGAGAATGTGGAATGGTGGACAGACCTTGTCACTGCGCATGACCGAGAGTATGAGGAAGGGCCAGAAAAGCTCCCACTTCTTGTCAATCATTTTATTGAGTATCAAGGTGAGTCTGACATTGGCCCTTTACCTGTACTGTGCTGTTGTGGTGGTGTATAAAACGGGAAGACCGTTGGTCATGCTCAACATCTGCAGCCATACAGTGGTGGAACATAATGCTGGCATAGTGAGTGTAGCTCTTTGAGAGGCTATTCTGTCATGCAACATATTGTACATGCACTTCAGATGTGTACTTTTCAAAAGAAGCATGTTATGAATTGTTTTTTATGTGTGCAGCATGCTGTGGCATCTTGCACCATTGTGGTGTGAGAGAATTATTTGAATTTAAACTGATTTGAAACTGAACACTGAAAGCATGCCAAAAAGGCAGCCGTGATACTGCATTTAACTGCAACAGAAAACTCGGCATTAACATGAGGAGGCTAGTGCTTGCGAAGTGCAGTCTACATGTTTTGTGGTGCAGCTGGCTACTGACTATGGGGTTAAAGTGTCACCCTGCTTTTTGTCTTTAATCCTTTGGCAGGTTGGTGAGGTAACACTGCTTGTCTTTTGGCCATTTAACATATTGGGCCTTTACTTTTTCTGGTTCTGTTAAGTTGCTTAGAGAGCCATTTGAACCGTCGATCAAAGAATGAGTTTTGCCAGAGAGACACGCTCGACAGAGCAACTGTATTGTCCATGCCATAGGCATAAGCTACAAGAACACCAAAAAAACAGCAGTCACTTGCGGTTTCAGGACACCGCTGTCAGAGTGAACACTTATTCATCTGAGTGCATCAAAGTGATGGTTAAAAACAGCATGATACTTCCTATTTGTGTAGAAGGTGCAGTTTTATGCAGCAGCCACAAAGTTGCAGCTTTTCATTTGTTAGGGGCAGTAGCTTCCCAAACCCATTCTATTAAGACGTGTCATTTGGTTTTACTGTGTGGGTGTGTTCTTAGTTTGAAAACAGCCATCCACACAACTGCACTAACATAGCACACTTCAGTTTCCTGCACAAGGGGAAACTAAGGCAGACATAAAGCATGCATTTTGTTTTAGCACTAAGGCTTGCAATCTCGAAAAAACCCATTGTCTGAAGCCAGCTAGACCTGCAGAAATGAAATAAACATGGCCGCGACTGTGCAACACCTGGGTTACGAACCTGCCGCAGTGCGAACAGATCGGCTTCGCTGGCCACTGCATGAGAGCACTATGCTATCGCTGCAACCTATCACCCCTTGTGTTTAACTGCCACTCTCTCGCGCTATACATTGCATGTCGTCGTCTTCATCACCTTCCGTCCTTGTGCTATGGATCCAAAACACACCACTATCGCAGTTCCCTTTTAAGTTGCATTAAGCGGTACTAAAATTTTATAGCACTACCACCAAGGTCTCCAATCACCGATTTCGCCAATCTTTGCTGAAGACTGATCTTGACACCCTAACCGGGAACCAAAAGAGAATTGAAACGCAATGTGCCAGCACACATACTTCCCATTTGGCCAAGTATAAGCTGAATCAGCTCTAATTTTTCCAGATTACTTTACTGATTACAAAACAGAGTGCGTAATTTTTGAACCTGAGCACTGTCAACCACAGTTGGACCTGGAGAAATACCTTGGAAATGTGTGGTCTTCGGACATTATAGACATGCTATAAAATGTCAGTATGACACGTTCAGCTAAACTTTTCTGCAGAGTTCTTCATAGCCGGACAGAGCTCACAGGGGCGGAAAAGTGCTATTTACGCATATAACGCATTTACTAACAGATTAAATCGTCAGTCTTTTTTTTTTTTTTTTTCTCTGTTAGAATGGAAGAGAGAAAGCTGGCTTTGATACTTTGGTTCATCACTGCTGGCTGCTAGGAATCTATGCTGATGAGGATTAAAGCTGTAGTGTGGGCTAGGTTCAAACTTCCCGCATGTAAAAGCGAGTAGGGCAGCATATGAATACCTGGCATGGAAATAATGTTTAGTAAATAATGATGTGTGTAAATTTATAGCAATAGTCCGTTAAAGGGTACTGTGACATGTTCACTAAGTTCGAGGACAACAGCTATCATTTGTATCAATAGTAAATCCTAGTGTCATTAAGAGTATGACTATTTTCTGAGGGATGCTGCACAATGGCATGGAAAAGAGTCAGCAGGGAGGTGGTGTGTGAAAAAAGTTGGTGTGGTTGGCATGCATACATGAAAAGATAAGTGGACAGACTCTAGCCAGCATACTTGTGACGGAACTTGTCGTAAACTGACTTTTCAGTGCATGTGCAGTTCGCATTGGACATTGTGGACATTGTTCTGGCATTAATGCCATGCTGCCCACTGCATTTGTCGCAAGTGCCTTTGTAGTGCTGCACTACAAGCATACTTAGTTTTTGCTGTCACTCGGAAAACATTGTGAAAAAATTTTTCTGGAAAAGTTCCCAGGCATCCATAGTAAATTCAGGATTCACTGTGCTTCTGGCAGGCAGAGCAAAAATATATTCATTCAGGCAGGTGTTTCTTTCCTGTCGGTAGAAATGTCACTAAACTTCCACTCTGTACATAAATGATAATTACCTGATCATCTTCTCTGCTTTGTTGTTTCGTCTAATTTCTCGTTTACCTTGACTTCTTTCGGCCGTGTTTTACCTGCCTGCACTTCATTTTCATTACTCTGTCATTGGGGCATTTCAACGATGTATCCAGGAGTCAGGTCGGATGCCAGTAGTGAACTATCACGGCACAACGAGGCCAAGCTTAAAGATCTGCAGCACATGGTCCTTCAAGCCATGAAAGAGGTAAGAGCATTAATGTATTTTGCCGCGTTTAAGTCTATTCCGAATATAAATACCCCCTCTCCCGCAGCTCACAGCCCTAGCTAACCAAAACAAAAAAAGTTGACTCCAATTATAAGTTGATGCATGCCCCACCCCGCTACTGCACTCTGTTGTGTAGTTCACTGCGGGATGGCATTGCAGCACATGTGCAGCTCAAAGCAATGACCACATGACGATGCAGTCGCAAAGCCAGCGGTCTTAGACAAATGGAGGTCAAAGGCTGCCGCATCCTGCTTTCCATATTTTTTTATTTATTTATTTATTTATAGATACTGCGATCTTGTACAGATCATAGCAGGGTGGGACAAAACAAAATACAAGTATATAAACACACACAAATTCACAACATTTACAGGCACTTTTCAAACAGAAGTAAAGAATTTTGATTAACAGTCCCGCTATTAGGTTTGTTCCAATCAGTAATTGTCCTCGGAAAAAAAGAATATTTAAAGCAGTTATTTCGCGCGTTCAAAGGGGTTATTGTTAGTGCATGCCTTTGTCTAGTGTTATAACCTGAGGAGTAAGAAAAATAATAAGAGGTATCATGTGCAGCCTGGCTGACGATCAATGAACGGAGCTCTCAGTGGTCCCACAGTTTCAGGTCCCAGTGCAACGCATGCTGCGGCCGTTAGTGATTGTTTGTTCTTGCTCTGTCTACCTCTCATCCGGGAAAGCGACCGCCAGCGTGAGCAAGCCATGTGAATGGCGCGCAGTAAAATATTAACTCGCGGAACCGATCTGCAAACGAATTAACAATTTGGTTTTGACATGTGGAGCGCCATGCATCTTGCCAGGAACGGGGTACCTTAGACTAGGCATGTGCGAATATTTGATAATTTTGAATATTCTGTCGGATAGTAAGTATTCGATACTCGATTCTATCTGAAAGTATTCGAAATTTCAAAGTATTTGTGTCAGGTGATTGGTGTCTCTAGGACTCTTGTTGCGTGTGATTTCAGTTCAGCGTGCCATCCTCCAGGATGGCACCACGGCATGTGTACAACCAAAGCCCTGACTTCGTGTCGCCTGCCTGCGCATGCTCACAGCAACAGATGCGAACACACGGAAGCACAGTGCCCAGTTCTGTACCTGTCGGGTGTCGACAGCTGTGCTACCCATGGTGCACACGCGCCTAACTGGCATGGCTGCAGTAGCAGTACCCGCTATGCTAAATGTCTCTAATAGAGAGATATAGCATAGTGCAGTCTGCTTCCGCACGCTGCCAGTGTGCACGCGCTGATTAGTCCTGACGGGTCAGGTGTGTAAACAGCCGATGCGAGACCCGTACTGTTCAAATTAGCGACTCACACCATAGACTTACAAGGACGTTGGCCGGGATTGCGCCGGAAGTTCGAATTGTTCGGATTTTCAAATTTAATGAGTTCAAAGTAACAAACATTTACTGTATGCGCTGTGTGTCGAAAAATACATGATTAATGCCTTTTGTGACGTTCAGCCTTTTTTGTGTGCCAGAAGTATACGAAATATTCGCTTCGAGATTATTCAAAGAAAATTACTATTTGGTTCAAATTCACTTGAAACCAAAAAACCACTATTCGTACATGCCTACCTTGGACCTCACAAACAGATCAGCTTTGTGTATATGTCGACCTCCCGCTCCCATTTCAGATGGTCTTTTTTGTAAAAAAAGGTGGATTTGTATGTGACAGTGTACAAAAAGGCAGCCTCTTCTGAGACCAATGTGCTTCTCAACTGGCCTTGTATGACTCAGGAAATCTTGTGTATTCTTGCAGTTTTATATCTTGTAGCAGCACAGGCTGGCTCAGAGTTATGCAATTTTGTAGTGCATACAGAAAGTTGTCAAAAGTGCCATTGTTGCAAGGAATGCGTGTTGTGAACAGCAGTGAATAGCGTTAAAAGTCACTAAGCTGGTATTGCTAGTCCTCTAGAAATAAGCTGTACGGTACTTAGAACAGCGTTAGAGCCATCATATCAGTTACTAATTTCCTTAATTCAGCCGCCGCAGTGGCTCAGTGGTTATGGTGCTCGGCTGCTGACCCGAAAGACGCGGGTTCAATCCCGGCTGCGGCGGTCGCATTTCGATGGAGGCGAAATGCTCAAGGCCCAAGTACTGTGCGATGTCAGTGCACTTAAACCCCCCCCCCAAATGGTCAAAATTATCTGGAGTCCTCCACTACGGCTTCCCTCATAGCCTGGGTTGCTTTGGGTTGTTATACCTCACAAACCAAACTATGTCTCAATTCCTCAGTGTAGGTTTTGAAGCCTTAGGCTGTGAGCACTTTTCTAATTTCCTGTATCCAAAGCATTCTTCGTTCCAAGTTTTTCTTGGCAGCATTAACGTGCAAACAACACGCCAACTCTAATCTGGTATATTGCGTTTTATTGAAGCATTTTGTCTGCTTATTATAACATTGAGTTTATTGAGAACAAATCTTTGACAGAAAGTTTTGCATCACCTTGTTGTATGACACTTTATAATGAAGCAGGCCATTAGCCGAATGCCACGCTAATATTATACACTGGTCCTCTCTTCGCAGAACAGGGTACTACATTCAAAGGAGTGGAAACGGACCTTAAGGGAAATTGGCACATGTGAGCCAGAGGAAAGCAGCAACATGGATGGCATATTGTGCACATTAGAGACAATCCACTTAGGCACCTGGGACCGAAACGCAAGGCGCTTCCTCGAGCACTGGACAGAAACAGTTGAGTCTGACCTTACTTACCACTGAGTGAAATTGGTTCAGTGTTTTAGAATAGCTTTGCTCTCAGTTTGCATCTTTGCGAAACATTATTCATGCTTTTGATGATCCTATGAAGGGTACAAATCACATCACTCTGGAACAGGTGCTTATAAGTGTGGTTGTGTCATCTCATGGCCCAGAACTGAAAAGGACAAGCAGGTGTACTATCGCGCTCAGTATGAGCTACACCGCGCTAACGCCTGCCCGGGCACTCGCACGGTGTAGCTTATACTGAGCGCAATAGTACCTGAGGACGGCAGTGGTAGCATTCATCCCTGATCGCCAGCAAAAAATGCATTTTCAGCGTGTTCATCGCAGAGAAGCTTTAATTTTGAAAATTTCCTCCAGAGTGCATACATCATAGAGTTAACACGCACACCAGATTTCATATCGCGTGTGGTTCTTATGTATGGTTATGTTTACCACAGGAAGGTCAACAACTGAAAGTAACCATTTTGTCTTGTTTTTTTTTAATTTTATTTTTTCAGACACAGTGTGCAGAAAACCCTGATGAAGTGACTGAAGATGCACAAATGTCCTCTCTGTACATTTCACAGAACTGTACGAAAGAGGAGCAGGCTCATCAGCCCGATACCTGGCAAAACATCTCTCTTAGCGAAAACCTAGTTTCTGGCCCACCATGTGTGGATGTGATAACTTCAAAGGACACTGTACTGCCTTCACAAGCATCCACTCTCGAATACTTTGACCCGAGTCAGCCGCTGTTTGTCAGTGATGACGAAAATGACCTAGCATCTTTGACACAAATGTCTTCCACAGTGCAACAGCCAAGTAAGCCAAAAGAATGGAAGGTACCTTTTAAGAAGAAAAAAGTGAGCATGGAAGGATTTTGAGAAAGCCTTAAAGCCTGGTAGTCAGCTTTGTGGTGTTCATAGAGAATGGAAGCTGAATGCAAAATGCTAGCATGTCCAAGAGAAAGCGCAGTACATGCTCGTTCCTGTTGTTTTGCACCTCCCAGATTATTAGTTGTAGTAGTCAAAGTGGCAGGTTCCAACAGTGCATGGCAAAAAACGCAATGGAAAGTATAGGTGGTGGTTAAGAAGTGGTGAGCTGAATTTAAGGTCCGACTGTTCAATTTTGACTTGGCAAATCACCAATGCACATGCTGCAGAAACTTGACGCATGTTTTATTGTTTAATGTAAATAGTCACAGTTCTTCATCTTTCATGCTTCGCTGTTAATAAACATCATCACCCCGAGAGCAACTGCTTCTTACTGATGTTACTGCGCTAGTCCTACTGTAGCTGCCATAGAAGCCCATACAACACAAACCTCACTGCTACATCGCAGTTCTGGAAGCATTGCCACAGAGTACGCCATGAATATCGTTGCGCAATAGTGCTTTACTCGGTGCCGGCTGTTTGACAGCCCATGTTTAGCGCACACAGTATGGCGATAGCGCATAACCGCCACGGCATTCAGTGATTTTCAGTGCACTGCCCCACACTGGCATTCCGCAAGCTTACTGGTGGCGTGAATTTTCTTAAGGCTGTTGGTGGAGTTCCACTGTTGCAGCGATGCAAGCGACGGAAAGGCTAATAATTAACGAAACTACAGTGTGATAAACGATGTATGGGCAGCACTGTATGGGATGCAGTTGCGCGAGTAGGTTCCGAAGCTTTTATTTCTGTCATCCGTTTTATTTTTCTTTACCCTTGCAGCTTGAGAGGCGCTCGCAGTTTGTAGGTTCCATAAAAATGAGGATTGTGTATAGGATTGAAACGGACGCTTCGAAAAATGCAGAAGTGCCTGCGTGTTGCAATTTAACCCGCTCTGCGTGCGTTCCCTCCTTACTGTCGCCACTGACTGATAGCTGCTAGGCAGATAGTAAACCATTGCAGGGCGTTGAGGATGTTCTGTACGTGCAGGATGATCGTGAGAGTCACAAAGCCTTATAAATTCTAGGCGGAGACCAATCCAACACGAGGCACATTTCCCCAACTTGGGCACCAATCACATTCGCACAGCACTGTTGCACGCGGAGTCACTCGTTGCAGAGTCAACCCGTGGGAACGGGAGAGAAGTTACAATTCCGCTGCGAATTCCTGCAGTGCAGCAACAGAGGTGCAAGCGGCTCCGTGTCGCCGAAAACACGTGGTCCTTGCGACGCCGCAGGGCTCAACTGCGGCGACGCGCTGTCTACGGTGTGGTCGGCTCTTGACGGAAACGGGTAATGCCTTCGGCTCCGTCCCTTTATTTCCCTGAACGGGCGCCCTTGGTTCCGTCCGTCGTCGGTCGCTACCCCCGGGCGTCTTTCGCCGGGAATGCTCATCCCTAACCAGCGAAGCGTGAGAAAATAGCCCAGGCACTTCCTCAGCGCTGCATCCTTTTTTGGGGTCGTCGTCTGGTCAAACGAGGGTCGCAAGCTTAGTCATGACAGCGCTTAACGACGACGCTGTGCGTCTTCGGCAGGCACACTCAGCTAATGGTTGATTTGTGTTGCTGACGGCTTTTTCAACAGAGTACGCGACATCGTTTTTTTTTTATTTTGACTCATGCAATAACCTTAAATAAGCAGAACTCCTTGATCCGAAACTAAACTCCAGCGCGCGGCCTGGAGGGCGGTTCTGCGTGACGTCAGTGTGATAACTGTACAATCTTGGCAAGCGAGCCGCACGTGCGCTCTGCCGGGCTGCAGTCGCCGCGAGCAAAGGAGGGGGAATGCTCTCCGCTTAGCTGGCAGAGCAGAGATGCTGAGCAAAGACCCTTTAATGAGCAACGAAATACATGTCAAAGTATATATGAAAATATGCGGAGAAGATAACAGGTATAGGTTGGAATGTGTTAAAAGCAAGAAGTAGACCTTATGCTACACATTGCCGTCGCATGAAGATAGGAAAGCGCCCCCGTATTTTTACTGTGCAATACTTTGCCCCCAGATCGTGAAAACTGACGACGTTTATTCCTCTTCCTTCTCTCCTGTGAATTTCATGGCGGCATTCAGAAATGCTCCGCGTTTTATCGCGTTGAATGTCTGCGTCTTGCTTCTGTAACAATATATTGGGAGAAAACCGTTTGCTTAAGCATTAGCAGTTCAGTATATATCCATCGAACCTTTTGTCGAACGTGCGTGCGTGAAGGCGCAAAGAGCCGTCAGAGGGCTCATGGCATCCATCGACGCGCCATTGGCACGTGGCCTTCGCAAGCAACGAAGAAGCGGCCACGACCGCGGCCCCTGCTGCGGAGTGCGCGACGTGGCCCCTACATGGCCTGAGGGGAGGACAGCCGCGACAGCGTCAGCACATGCGCTTCGGCCGGCATGAAGATCCGCGCGGCCGTTGTCCTCAGCTTGTGCTTGACCTTCGCGGTTGGCCACACCGCGGTGAGCGATGACGGCCTCATCCAAAAGCGGAATGCAATGATGGACTTCCACGACTCGCTCGCAAAATTCGCCTCATCGCTGCAAAATTTCGAAAAGAAAGGTCAGGAAGTGCTCAACGCAGCCGCGAGTAAAGGAAATGCCTCTGCCCTCGCCGCTGAAGGTGGTCCCGCGGTACTGGTGGCGGGAAGGCGCCGCCGAAGTCGCAGACGACATGGCCGTGGTGCCGGTGACAGCGGAGTTGCTGCTTACCGCATTGACGACAGGTCCTTGAAGACTCAAGCATACTTCACGGCCGGCACCGATGATTTAGTGCAGAAGAGGGATGACGAGTCTCTTCGCGTTATTCGCATCAAGATACTCCACCACGGGCGCGAAAAGGGTGATATCGCTGGAAGGTCGCATTCAAAAACGACGCCGTGTCCACTCGCGCTCTTGGCTTCGGCCGCAGTGCGCACTGCCGTCGTCACCCGCGGTCGTAAATCAACTAGTGCTCGAGTTCGCTCCACGAAGAAGGGCAAGACACCAAAAACGACTCGAGCCCCGACTAGCAGGAAGACTTCTTCAACCAGGTCGACCGGTGTCCCCATAAAAAATTGCGGGCAAAAAGACGACGTGGAAGTAGCCCAAAATAGGGCGGAGGCCCCGGACATCGAACAGCACTACGAGGAGTCGTCGGGTGAAGATGCAAGTGAAGAAACTGCGTCTCAAAGCAAAGACGACGAGCCCGCTCCGCAGGTCGATACGCAACAGCCAAGCGAGGCCGATGTTCACGAGTACGAGCCGGCGGCAGGCAGTGAGGGCGGGACAGACGCCGAAGCCGATGGATCGGCTGAGGATGCGCATAGCGCAACTGTAAAGACAAGTCAGGTTGCCAAAGGCAGTGGTGCAAACCCTTACAACCTCCACTCGCGGAGCGATCATTTGCGTATCCACATAGTTCACAAACCGTCCAACCCGCAGGCCGACGTCAACGAGACGTTTTTCGCGAACCATAGCCTTGTTAACAAAACGGGCCACGATGTGCTCATGGTGAAGACCGACGACCATTTTTTTGTGTCAAATGGTTCCAAGACCGTCAAAGTGAGGGAAGTGGATCAGGATCCCTTCCCTGGGGAGGTGTTGAACTATGTCGAAGTGCGTAAGGACGATGATCAGGAACCGTACTTCGGTAACCAGGACTATGTGGAAGAGTTCGAGAAGAGGGTGAAGCAGGTGAACGAGAGTCTACAGCGCATTCGTAACTACCGCCAACCGCCGAAGGCCAAGCGGGAAAACAGACGTGACAACGTTCGATTCATGAGGTCCCTCCGCTTCGCGCCGCCAGAGAGGGCTGACATGCCGTCTCGCAAAGGCGAAATACAGCGGCCGCGTGTCATCGGAGCAAACAGTGGTAGCATCAGGATCACCATTAACCGACGGCTGAATAACGAGGAGGGCGCACAAAAAGAAAGCGCCGGCAGAGTGGCGCCTATTCGAATGACGGAGCCCAGAGCTGACGGCGTGCCGCTGCGCCACAGTATACACGTCCTCGATCCTCGGGCGAGGGAAGTACCACTTCGAACCGTGTCCAAGCGCGACGCCAACGAGAGCAGCTCGGCTGATGAGCTTAGTGGCGGCGACCTGCTAGAGATACTCGTCAACAACTCTCTAAAAAACAGCGAACCGTTGCTGAACTTGCCTGGCAAGGTGGCCGACGCTTACCCTTCGGACTCGCGCCCTGCCGTGTCCAAGTACGAACAGCTGCGGTTTAGGGCGCTCGCGTTGACATGCGTGTTAGCAGTTGTTTCTGTGTTTACGGTGGCTGTGGTGCTTACAATGTTGTACATCGACTTGAATCACCTCTTTCATTTCAAGAGAGACTTTAAGTACACAGCTCTGGACCTCACAGTGTCCCCTTACGACGACATCGGAGAAGAAGCCAACCGTTCGAACTAAATTTTCATCCAGAGTTGCGCTGTAGTCAAGGCCTGTGCACCGCTTATATCTGCTGCACCTTCGATTCACCACGTTGCGTTATGATCTTGCACAACGGCTGGAACTGGCTGTACCGCCGTGCTAAACAAAGGATGGATCTGTTTAGAATGACACAGTCCTGTGCGAGAAAAAAGCTCTCGGCGAATACCCTAACTGATATGTGATATATGTGCAACCGCACAATATAACCGACGGCTTAAGAAATTATAGTTCACGTAACGTTAGTTGTTTCAAGTAGGCGACCTTTAACTAGTTTTGTGTGACAGCGTGGCACGGGTGTCCCAGCTAAATGTAACCAAACTTTTAAAAAAGGCGAAGTGTCTTAGTCCAGTGAAACTAACTCAGGGTTGTTCATAGTCGCGTGGCCTAGTCTTGAGTATTTTTTTCGCTCTTCAAAGGGAATTCATTAGTTAAGTTTTAATTATTAACTTCTGGAAGAAAGTGTCAATGCAAAAGTTTTAGATCACCTAGAAAAACCGCTAGTAGTGCTGTTTCCGTCAAGTTACGATTTACGTAGCTTCATTTATTGGCCTTAAAAGAAAGTGGTCACGTGACCAGCTACTCGCGCTCACTTCTCTGCCCCAATGTGCACCCAAAGTCTCATCGAGGAGAGGAGTTCAGAAAAAAAAAATGGATTTTATGGGCCAGTCTACTGAATTTTATCGACCATATTTTCTTTGCGGCAACCGATAGCTCTTTACTCAAATTACCGTTTAGCCAGCTGTGGTGCCAAGGAGTGCGGTAGACCATTTTAAAATAGAATGTGGGAACACATCTGTACGAGATGGTAGTCTCATCTGGCAACCATCTGGATTTCCGCCGCGCGGCGACAAACATGGCGGCGCCCGTCGAAGCCGGACCTCTCGCTTCCGACTGAATTCTCGTTGTTGCTGCCTTTTTCAGTGCGTTCACTGGCTATAAATGGGGCGCCTGTCTTTCGCTTCGTCTCATCTCGCCTATAAGAAAACATATGAGATAAATTTGCTTTATTTTAATAATTAGAGTGACGATTCTGCCGCTCCTAGGCTTAAGTGGAGAGTCGGTTTGTTTACAGCAATGGTTCCCATCCTGACGACCAGATGGCGCCACTATAGGCTGTTTATTTTTGCGTCTCTGCTAGCATACGCTGAACTAAAAGTGGGAATGTGCCTGCGTTTTGCGTACGTGTAACTATAAATATTCATGTGATTTACAGAAAAAGCGAGCGGTACGCCTTCTACAGTTTACTAGAACAAAATGTGCGTTTCTCTGACATTGGGGCATACAAATGGTACGTAGTATATTCACTTATGCTTCTACAAAAAAAAAAAGACTACCACTTTCTTGAACAAAATGAATGTTTGGGGTCGCCACCATGCTTTTTTACGCGACTTTTAACGCCGAAATAAAATATAAATTCCTGCCTAAACCGGGCGCAGACCCCTCGTTATTGATGTTATAGGGTGCCAACTACCAGAATATGCCATTATTTATACACTCATCTCGGTGAGTAGACTGACCCTTTAAGTCCCGGGAGCTGAGCGTTTTTACGGCCAGCGGCGCTGAGCGGCCCAGCGGATACACCAGCGGAGCGTCGAGCGAGAAAAGACTTTTAGCTCGGCGGGTCCGGAACCCGCCCGAGCGGAAAAGATCGGCGCGCTCTGTTGCGCCATCTCGTGGTCAGAATTGGAGCTAGCGTAATATGAATACGCGTCGCGCTTGTTTTTATTATGCTATAACTGCGGAATAAATGTAATTTTCTTTTGTTTTCTCTATATTAGTTTAAAATAGGGGTGTTTTAGATGCAGTAGAGGAATATTTGTGTTAGAAAAAATGTTTGCGACTGCGACGCTACGAAAATGAAGCCAAGTGCTAACCGCCAGGTCAGTTGTTCTTTCGCGCGCTTTTTTAGTTGCTTCTGCTCTGCTTATATCCGTTTCCAAGATGCCGAAAAGCATATTGCAAGATCCGCTACTCCTGTCGAGACTTAAATGGTCCGAGATAGAAGATCGCCGCGGTCGTAACCGACGAAACAGCGTTGCCAGCGGTCGTGCTGGCGGCCGCCATCTTGAATACCAATACACGCCCGCGCGCGCTTACGCACGCTCGCGCACTCCGCTGAGGAAGGCCTCCATGAAGGCCTTCCTCCATGAAGGCCTCCCAGCGGGGCGCCGTAAACGCGCTCGCCGCCCCAGCGCACTGCGCATGCGCAGTGGCGTCCGCGCTCGTCCGCTCCGCTCCGCTGGCCGTAAAAACGCTCAGCTAAAACTCTCTAATAACCGCGCTTAGCGCACACGCAGCGGAAGCGTGCATGCAGTTGTTGCTTTGTCGGGGCTGTAGACAGCCGCGCATTTTGACGGCGTTTCCCCCCGTGTACGCGACGCTGTAGGCAGGGTAGGGGTAGCAGGTGTGACTAATAACAAAGGAACCCAATGGGCATTGGAACTCTCTTGGACATCCCACGGACGTCCTAAACGTCCACAGGACGTCCGTGGGATGTTCAGTGCCCATTGGGAAGCTCCCCGAAGTTTCTTTTTTAGTCGGACTGGAAGGCTGTCGGCAGTAGCCCCCTCCTCCCCAAACTCGACTCCCGTCTCCTGTCCGGCCTTTCTCTTCACAATTCTGGGCAAGGTGTGTCGACTGGCTTTTTTTTTTCGCTGCCGTCTTGGTATGGTCACGGCCGGTCTCGACGCGCGCGCTTTCTGGTTTGAGCCAACGTTTTTTGAACAGCGCTGGCCGCCACGAAGGTTTGAAGCGGAATGGAAAGTGTCGCCCCTAGCTGTATTCTGGTTATTTATTTATCTTTTACCCACAGCGCCATTTGGCATTACAGTGGGGGGGTTGATACAGCAACACAGCACATAAATGCAGGTAAATACAAAAAAAGAGAACAGCAGCCCAAGCATTCACAAAGTAAGCAAAGAATAACAACATTGACGCAATACGCATCTATGTACAGAATTTGGGTACAAGAAAGTCAACTGTGTTGTTCACCCAATAAACGTGCATTTTAGGAGAAAACACCAACGCAGTAGACATAAAAAAAAAACTTCAAACGTATATTTCACGCAGGTATACTGCGCATTGACAGGAAGACACAGGTATACACAGTGGAACGCACGAAACGAAGAAGCAGCGCACAGATAACGACGCACCGTCTAGCTATGAAATGACGTGACGCTGTTCAAAGCGGTATAAAAGGATGCATTTGATGAGATGGAAGTAACAACGGCCGGCAAACGGTTCCATTGACGAATGGTTTTCGGAAAAAAAGAGTCGCTGTATGCTGCCGTCATGCACTTGTATTCACGTACTTTTTGATCGTGGTCAAGGCGTGCGGATACGTAATGTGGTATGAAGATGTATGTTTCGCGTGGAATGCCAATGTGGGAGTAGTATATGTTATGGAAGAGTTTGAGCCTCTGTTTAGTTATCCGCTGTTCTAGCGATTCCCAAACAAGGACTTTTTTTTGCTATTGTTGCACTGAAGTTGCGTTCACATGACTTACTAAGTACGTATCGAGCCGCCAAGGACTGAACTTTCTCAAGTTTTTCTTTGTCACCTGTGGTAGGAGGATCCCACACTGTGCTAGCATACTCCAACACTGACCGCACATAAGTTTTGTAAAGGAGTTCTTTGGTAGCTTGCGGGAAGGAACGAGTGTTTCGGCGGAGAAATCCTAAGGATTTGCAGGCCTTTCCAACTATATAACCAACGTGCCGATGCCAGCAGAGCGATGACGTGAAATATACACCTAAATACTTAAATTCTTCAACTATTTTCAGATTTGCATTATTTATAGTATATGTGGGTACTAGCTTTGTGCGTTTCCTCGAAAACGCCATGCACACTGTTTTGTCCAAGTTATTTTCCATTTTTCGCACCACTTATGAACAGTGTCAAGGTCGTTTTGAAGGACATCACGGTCAGCATTACATGTTATAATTTTATACAGAACACAATCGTCTGCAAACATCCTCATGTGTGACGCTATATTTTCAGTGATATCATTGATGTACAGTAAGAAAAGAAGAGGTCCCAAGACGGAACCCTGAGGGACGCCTGATGTTACATCAACAACATCAGATTCAGCTCCATGAACCATTACAAATTGACGTCTCGCTTGCAGATATTCACTTACCCAGGCAATTATGCGACAATCAATATTATAAGAGTACAATTTCTGTATAAGCAAATCATGTGGAACGGTGTCAAAAGCTTTACGAAAGTCTAAAAAGATACAGTCGACAGTGGTGCTGGCATCTAAGGCTTTGGCAATGTCATGGGCGAATTCGGTCAGCTGTGTGACGCACGACAATCCTTTCCTAAAACCGTGCTGGTAGGGGTTTAACAAGCCATGGGTTTCAAGATGTTTTATAATACTTGAATACAGAATATGTTCGATAAGTTTGCAGGGAACTGAGGTAAGTGAGATAGGACGGTAGTTTGACACTTTATTTCGAGGGCCAGATTTGTATATCGGAACTACTGAAGCGACTTTCCAATCGTCCGGAAGGGAACTATCTGCCAGTGATTTTTCAAATATTATTTTCAAGAATGGAGCTATTGAACTTGAGCACCCCCGAAGAAGCGCATTTGGCAAACCATCCGGGCCGGGAGCCTTAGCAGTGCTCAACCTGTCCAGTAGCATCTTGATGCCATTCAAGCTGAAAAAAGGATTTTCTGAGGATGAGGCTGTAATCGTGACGGGCGAGGCTGAACCGCTGGTGGTTATCGCTTTCTTGGAAAACACTGAGGCAAAATATGCATTGAAACACTCAGCTTTATCTGCAGCATCACTGACTTCTGTTCCAGCTTCCAGAAGAGGTGGAATAGATAAGTTATCCTTTTTGTTTCTTTTTATATTATGTCTCTGAGTACTGAAAGCTTCCCTTTCGTTTTCGTTCGCTTTCCCTGCTTCTTTCCAGTTTTTGTGGCATCCGAAAAGCTTTCAGTACTCAGAGACATAATATTTTGGATCCATTTCGCAAACATAAAGGAACAATATGCAAACTGGACGGCCAACCAATGAGTAAGGCAGCGCCCTATCTGGATGCCACCTCATATCCGCTGCCGCAAATGGCCGCCGCGTTGCGACACCGTCGGCTCGAAACAAGCACTTCTAGCGAAGATTAAAATATCAAATATTATGATTTCGGTGATCTCATTGCGCGTTCATGACTCACAATGTCCCTTACTCTGCATACAAAGAATAAAGACCCCATGCTTTATCTACGTCGCAGGGCACCTTTAAGGCCTGTCGTCCTGCCGCGGCTTCTGGTAGGAGTTTAGTTTTCATGGAAGGCAGCATGCCTCGGTTACTCTATGTCGGTTACCTCAGGTTCTTTCATATCAGCACCATATTCGAGTGATGTTAATTGATTAATCCGAATATGCAACTAATTGCCGGTATAAAAATTTGATCGGCTGAATTTGTCGTTTGCAAAATAGAATTTCTTTTCATTTTTTTTATGTGAGGAAAAACAAAATATGTATGTGACGTCGTAAGTTCACATCCCTACAGGCATATTCACGGATACCCTTCGGACATCCGTCCGCGGATATCCGCCAGCCATCCGATAACGAACGTCCTTCGGACATACTCCGAATCTCCGATGCGTATGTCCGGATATGGACGTCCGTAGGCATGCCCTACGGACATCCCCACCTGGCACTGGAGATTCGGATCTTAATCGTACGTACTACGGATATCCGTGGTTGACTGGCTCACTTTCAAAGCCTACAGTGGGACACACGCGGAGGTGGTGGTGGTGTGACATTTTTATTCGAACATCCTTTCTATTAGGCGTTCAGTACATCCTGGGCCAAGGCGACGAGGGCACGTTGCAGTCTCAGATCCAGCTAGGGAGGCGAGCCAGATGGGGCGAGCGTGGAGGGTGGGGAGGTGTATGGACCGGTTGTGTGAGTGCTGGTTGTAGAGAGGGAAGGGTGGAGGAAGAAGGCTGCTGTGGAGCCCGCGTTTTCCGTGAGACAGGCGTCTGTGTAGGCCACCACCGCAGCGTCCAAAGGTGGCTTGTGGTTGTATGCGTATGCTTGGCGGCGGCCTGCGTGTGTGTGTGCGGACATGTTGCGTGGAATGGGTGCGAGGCGGAGGTTAGGGGGATAGATCAGAGACTGCGGTGGGCCTGGGAAAGAGATGGGTGCGTAGGGAGTCTGGGAAAGTATCCACCGTCCAGCTGGAGCTTGCCATTGCTCTGGTTCTCACTAATCTCAAGTCGAAACACACCATCACCGACTCGGGGACGAAAGCCGAACATGGAGTCCGGATACTACTTGTTCCTGTGAAGAAAAAAAAAATTACCGCGGCAGCTTCTTGAGAAGCAGAAGCGCGCACGAAGGGCAGTGATTGGATACCTCAAGCATTGTGACGAAAGATCAAGCTAACTGGCTTGAGCACTTGCTCTTAGCAACCAAAATCTTGGTATGGGGTAGCTAGTATACGCAGCGCAAAAAAACAGGGACAGAAGAGAAGTCCTGTTGTTTGTGTCTTCTCTTCTGTCCCTGTTTTTTGAGCTGCGTATACCTTTACTTAAAACTTGCTCTTACGTTTGGAAGGAAGACGTAACGTACCATGACTGCTACCGAAGGGAATCGCGTTGTTGTTATTTGCTAATACCAAAACCGAAACGATCACGCTCAGCTGAGGCTTTACTTTGAAGCCGATAGTAGCCGTTAATATTCATAGCCGTAGCCTTGTTGGTGGTGGGATCCAGCTTGGAGCACGTTGCAACGTCGCTGTCGTACGATTCCTTCGCAGTTCGCTCGCACGCTTGTTTCTAATCATCACCAATGGCGAAGAGTTTGCGTAGTAAGTGGAAGCGCAAGATGCGTGCAAAAAAGCGAGAGAGGTACTCTGTCAAAGAGCTGGCTAAGCTGAAAGAGATGCTGGCTGCTGCTGCTGGTGGTTCGAAGAACGACAGTGAAATGTCCGACATGTGCATCGTCGTTGATGCCAAGCAAGCCACCGAGCGTCCTGTTGCGCCTGATGAGCCGTCTGGTACACAAGGTACTTTTCCTGATTAAACAACACACCTTATTAGTGAGTTCTTTGACATGTGGTCCTGTCATGCCGGTGACGTGAGGTGCGCACGGCGGTGCTGACATGACAATGACTGTGATTTGAATCGTTCCTTCATTCGCGTGAAGGGCGGATGTAGCTTTAACGAAATATTGAGTGCGCGATTGAATGTAAGGCCAGCTGACAAGTTATACTCAGGCATCAAAAATTAGGAGACACTTTGGCGACTAAAGTGGTGCAAGGCGAAAGCCTGAGTACAGCATTCTGCCACGAATGTGGTTGTGAATGATGATTCAAGTGCTTCCAGCGAATGACGCGTCCATTGGCTGCCTGCTTGTGTCACTGATGTGTGGTTAAGATGTTAAGCTTCGCCTGTAAGAGTCGAACGCGACAGCGTCTTGCAACGCTGCCAGGTAGTCCACAGAACGCCATCGCCCATTCGGCTCTACGCCTTGCTGAACGGTAAATTTATTTTTGAGGAAAGGAAATGTATCTCTCTCTCGCATATCTGGGTGGACACCTGAACTTCGCCGTAAGGGAAGGGGGGAAGATGGGAGTGAACGTAGACGCCGTATTAGCTAGACGCGCCTTTGTTCTTTCCAAACCATTCAGCTGGCATGGCGGAGTGGCTAGCGTGCTCGTGTCGCACTCCGGCGACCCTGGTTCGATTCCCCAGCTCGACCAATTTCGTACTCGGTTTTATTGATTTATGTGGTCTGACTAGAAAGGTTAATTAGGCTATTTGATATTTACATTATTCAATTCTATGCATCGCGTTCTGTCATTCACCTGTGAAATGTTTCAACTGCCTAGGATGTTCGACACGATGTATATGAAACGAGCAACGTCGAACTCCGCGGGGAAGTGGGTGGTGGCGGAGCGAACGCGGTTGTTGCTGCGACACTCGTCTTTCCTTTCTTTTCTTCTGACCTCATGATTCTCCTCTATCGGAATTAGGTTAAGTGGGTAATTAAGCAGTTAACTCAGTCCCACTTATTTGGAGTATCACTATACGATCCCTTTAATTGGTTGCATGGTTACTAGCCAAAGTACAATTGGCCCCATTTGAAATTCGCGCACTGTGACGTCACGACCGTTTCGACCAATTGAAAAGCGTGACATTTCTGTCGACAACTCCTGCTACAACGATGAGGCATTAAAGGCTTCCGCCTTAATACACGACCAAGACGGTCATCTCGACTGCTGAGATTGCAGCATAGCTGCGTATGGATGAGTATAAACTTTAGTTTTGCGTATACATGCCATGGCGCCCTAAATGCTTCAGTATAGTTTGACTTGGGAAAACTGCAGGCGCATTGCTAAGTTTAAAGAGGACCCTTAGCTTTTGATTGTTATATTTTTAAAATTCGGAGGGTGAAAATTTCGTGATACTCCTGCAGTCAGATTTTTAGTGTGGAAAAAATTAGCCCGGAGAATTCCCTGGCGTGTTTATCAATGCCGTAACTACAGAACAATAAAACCAGTTGGTGGGCTAATTGGTTCGTCCTCAAACAACGTATGAAAGCTAGGTCGCACCAACGAAGTGTCTGGAAGTTTCCGATATACAAACATGTTTCAGGAAAAAAACAAAAAAAGTAGGGGAGGGGGGTCAAATTGGGCTTAAATTACTCTGGATGCACAAATCGTGGAGATCTGCCTTTTTTTTTTCTGAAAATGAAGGGTCTAGTGTATGTTAAATAACAAAACAATGCTAAGAAGGGTGAGACACAAGATTATACAAGTGTCTGTGTAGTCTTGCCTCGTTCTTCTTTTCAGCACTATTTCGTCACATCATGCACCAACTAGCCTGCCAGATTTCCCTTTTCGCCTTTTGCATGCATCAATAATTACCAATATCTCTGTTATGATGCCAAGCGGAGAGCATCAATACTTTTGTGTGAAATTTAGTCATCACCATGTGACCTTTGAGTTTTGACTGTTTGTCATGCTAGTCATCACTTCCTGGTCACGCCATTTTTTGCCTAGGTGTGCGTATTAGAAAAGACACTGCAGCCACCATTTTGGTTTATTGGGGTTTTAATGTCCCAAAGCGGCTCAGGCTATGAGAGACGTCGTAGTGAAGGGCTCCGGAAATTTCGACCACCTGGGGTTCTTTAACGTGCTCTGACATCACACAGTACACGGGCCTCTAGAATTTCGCCTTCATCCACCACTTTAATGACTAATTAAACTTACTGTTGTGGCTATGCTTTTTGTCTCAGCCAATCAGCAGTTATCGATTAGATGGTAGCAGCAGCTTTAAAATGCACACTAAAATGTTCAGCTTGCCTTAGTGTTTATAGTTATTTTAGAAGTAATTTAAGATTATGCTTCTATCTTCTGTGTGCCAGGATTCATGTTGAATGACCATAGAGTTATATTACACTATAGGCCATTTACAAATAGCAGTTCGCACTGTGCGTAAAAGGCCGCTGTTACGTGCCTTCTGTGCCACCATTAACAGCATTAATGTGCTATGCGAAGTGCTGCTCCATAGCTTGTGCACGATTGTTGATTATGTTTTTAACCACTTTTTTGCTACATGTGTCAGGTGTACTTTTGAAACAACATGCAAGGAAAGGGAGCAAGTGATCCTTTGGCGAAATTGACATGGTTTACATATGGTACACGCGATGCAGACCACCGTTTTTTCTTAGATCTGTCTTGCAAGACGTAAGTGGGGATGGAATGTCTATTAGGTGCTGTACCAAAAAAAGAAACAGCAAGAATATCAAAACCCCATGCACTAGCTTATTTCAATGCTAACAGTAGCTACAAGAATGCGTGAAAGAGCTTGCAATATTCACAGCAATATATTGTGCTGTAGTATTGTTGCGGTGTAATAAAGAATGTTACTGGGGATTGTTGTGGGTGAACACCTTCAAAATGAAGTTGTAATGTGTAGAAGGCAGATAAATGTGCAGTGCAGTTTTCAGTCTTATTTTTTCCAGGGCATAGCCGATCGCTGCTTACACTTGAAATGGTCTTTGAACGGCATGCATAGTCTTCCCTTCAAAGCCTGAACTTTAGTTGAAGATCAAATATCTAGGCAGTCAGCGTGTCATCACACGCATGTGCACATTGATTTGTAAATCTTGTACAGTACTGGGTGGTGAACATTCTGTAAGTCTGTGCACGTTCATCCATTTGGCAATAAATACCCAACCTGGAAAGCAAGCTCTCTCACAATACTGCGCTTGTATTCTTTGCAGTTTGACAGTGAATTATGTGGTCCACAAAGGCATTGAATGTAATAAAAAAAAGAAGCTCACAGTAGGTTGACTGGTTTGTTGACACATTTGGGCAGATTCTGACAGAAGAGACAATGTAATCAGTTGGTTGAAGCAAACATTTTGCAGCAGTAACACATACTAGTACATGAAATGACAAATTTTTGTGCTGTCCGCCACCTAATTATCTGCAGCAAGAGCCGAAACAGCCCTTGCAGCAAGGTGTCAGTATGCTGGTAGCCATCAAAAACACAAGGCCTGTAGGCTGGCAATGGCAAAGTGGTCACAAGCCCAATTATGGCAGTGCCTATACCCTCTCAATGTAAAGTGTATAGTCAGATACAACTCAAGAACGTAGTGGCAAATGCCCCTCAAGGGAGACCGTCTAAGCACTGGGGTTGATTTACTGTTATGACTTTGTGGTCAACTGTCTTGCATCTGCCAGCGTGCACCTGCTTACAGCCATGATGAGTGCAAATGAATCTGCCCCAAGTCCAATCGTTATTGATTCGTTCAGGACCAAAAGTGCCTGTGTGACGGCAGTATTAAAACTTTCATTGGGAAGACTGCGAGCATTGTGCATAAGAATAACTATCTTTAACATCCACCTGAGTGCAGTCATATAGCCCCCTTTGCAGCGCGATTGGTGCATTTATATAGATGCTGATTCAAATTCTACTCCACTGTAAACTCCTCTGAGCACATTGTTCCACAAACTGCAGAACACACACATTTGCACACATGCACACACTTTTGGTTGTGATTGTACAAAATATTGTCCATGCAAGCATTTTCAACTATTTTGTTGCAGTTGATGACCAGACGGGAACAATGGACATTGACAAGCCTGTGCGAAAGTATCACCCAAAGACACTCAGAGATGAGCACGGCACCTACCCTGTTTGGATGAGCCAGAGGGCAATACGGAAGCTAAAAGCTCAGCATGGACGAAAGTCTCGGAAGTCAGCTGCCAAGGGTGTCAAGAAAAACAGGAAGCGCAAGTCCACGCATTAGTTTTTTTTTTTCATATTTGTTCATTATTTGTTAATAGAAAGCACATGGAAATAAAAATGGAATGCTCACTGTTGAAGATACTGTTGTGTGCTCCTGTGTGGGTGCAAGGTGGATTTTTCTGTGCTTTGGCTTTGGAAGGATGGTCTGTAGTGATTACAATTACTATGTTTCATGTACATGCACTAACAACAAACTAGTCCCTGCATTTCAGTAGATGCTTTGCATGCATGATTGGCTCTGATCAGCATCCAGAAAAGAGAGTAACTCCATTGTTGCTTTTGTATAGGTTTACAGCTGAAGCTTACATTACGGTCCTATTAGCTTTCATTATGGTGCTATTAAGAACCATATTTCTTTGCTATCTACAGCACCCCTAGCACAGATAGTGTTTAATGAGGCCTGTAAGATAACCGCTGGTCCTTAATGGTAACGGAGTGGACTCCAAGAGAAGGCAAGCGTAGCAGGGGGCAGCTGAAAGTTAGGTGGGTGGATGAGATTAAGAAGTTTGTGGGGATGTGGTGGCCACAGCTGGCACAGGGCAGAGACATGGGAGAGGCCTTTGCCCTGTGGAGGGCGTAGTTAGGCTGATGATGATGCTTGTAGAAACTCCATTTTGGTTATCAATGCATTAGCATTAGAGGGGTTTGTGCAAACTGAAATGGCGACTACTGTCTGTCAGTGGCTAATGGCAAGTGGCAACCTGCTCATCGAACGAACTTGCACAGTGATTATTTTTAACCTTTACAGATTTTTATTTTAGAAACTGAGAGACACGTTGGTGCAGTCTGTTGAGCTGGATTGTACAGCAAGGTGGGAGGGCATTATGTACCTCATATGCAGGGGTTGGGCTTTTCGGCTTAAACTGAAAAAAAACCGATAACAGTACACCAAATTTAATTTTCCGAATTTGGTTTTAATCGAAAATTGTCAGTATTCTTGGTACGCAAAGTGTAGCTAGCTGGCTGTTGAATGAGAGTTCCACTCACTTGAAGTTAAAATTTAACCAAGTAGGGAAGGCAGGGCCATGATGCGACGATGTTATGGCTGGATAAACAGTGCAGTTATGCGATGTGAGGTATTGCTCTGCTAGCTTACACGCCTCTGCACTCCGGGAAGCATCACCTCCTTGCCATCTTCTAGCTAAACACTGTTTTTTCACTATCATCACCTGCGTGAAACATTTAGTTGGTTAGGTAGGTTAATCAACTGCATATAGGACACTGACACGGAACGTGCATGGGCGTCACAAAAAAGTAGCTCTGGCTACCGAGACGACTAAACAGCTGTTCCAACACTGACATCAACATGCAGACCACGTGATGCCCCGCCCATGCACAGTGCAATAACCTATGGAAAAAATGTAAGCCTAGTTCTTAGAAGTAAACTTCCACATCTGTTTTTGCCTGCCAGCTATCTCACTTAACTTGAGCTTCTCTTTTAATGACGATAGCGATTTCTTTTACAAGCGCAGCTTCAAGTGCTACCATTTGCATGTTACTGGTAAATAAATTGTTCAGGATGAGAAAAGCATCGAAATGGACTAAGCCACTTTTGACCACACAAAATTGCTGCATTAATTCACAGAAAAAAGTCAGTGTTTCATTTTTGTAAACTATATTCATCGAAAAAAATCGAAACCTGTGTTGGGAAATAAAAACTGAAAATAGTCTGCCAAATTTTCTAACCCCAACTCATATGGATCAATAACTAGATTAAATAACTTAAAGTAACTAATAAACATCTTATTTGTGATTTTAAGGGGAAACATCGTATTGCAAAATTGATGGCCATCAACATTGATGGTGAGCTGTGTTTTTAAATTTTCTACAGGCGCATTTGGTATATTTGATGAAGTAGGAGATGTTAAATTGATTTTGGCGACGATACAACGCACAGATATGACATTTTACAATTAGGTAATGCGGGAAAGCTAGTCCAACAAGTTGTCAAATGCATATTTTGATGTTCGATATTTCGAACCACATTGCTGTTTAGGAAAATTTAAAAACAAAGGTCACATTCGATGCTGATGGCCATCAATATTGCAATGTAGCTGTAGCCCATAAAATCAAAAATAAAAGTATTAGCTAATTTAAGTTAATTAATAATCTAATTATCAATCCACTTGAGGTACATAATTATAATCCAGCTCAAAAGATTGCACTGACATATCTTTTGCAGTTTTTAAAATTAAGATCTATAAAGGTTAAAAAAAAATCGTCTTTTATATGACTGCAATATATTCACAGCCATAATTTGCTGGTATTTTGTACATTCATTGATGCTTGCTGGTATAGTGGCAGTGCTTGGTCGTGTGATTTGCCTTTTCAAAACGTTTTAGGAGGTAAAGAAAAAATGTAGCATCAAATGACGCAAATCGCGAATGAAAAGGTGCCTGAAGTTCAGTTTATCAAAAAAAAAGTAAGCTGACCAAAAATTTGTAGCCTTAATTTTTCGGACATGCTTGATTATTTGGACTTTTTTGCAGCACCATGACATGCTTGATAGAGCTATTGTACACGAGAGACTGAAATTTTGGACTCATCGCAACTGATTGCGCTATTTTTTGGAACCTCATTCTTACTCGACGCAGCAGTGTCGCCAGTAGGCAGGCTGCTGTGTAATGTGTACAGTGGAAGTATCCTGTGGAACATTGTTAATTCAGACTTCACGGGGATCGAGTAAAGTGGAATGCAAGCTAGAAGGGACGCTATTAAATGGTAGGGCTGACATTTTGCGCGGTTTGGCACATTGTGCACGCATTGCTGCGAGCTCGTACCATTCTCGGGCGTCGTCTGCTGCACAAACTTTAATAGTAATCACATTATAATGGAACTCATCTTTGCTATGTTCTTTCGTGCCAAATCTAATAAAGAGGCAGCAGCAAGTTTGTACGGTGTGCAGCTTCACTGAGATGACGAGTAGAACAAAATGGCATTGCTTTTCAAAATAAGATGTTTGTACCCGTGAGGGAACACAATGCTGCTCCAGCTTTTCTATTGCAAACTGTCGGAACTACAGTTTTGATGCCAGGCAAAATGTCTTTCATTATGCCACCGCACCATACATATGATAATGTGGCCATGTGCCGCCTGTTCGAAGATTAGTTTTTGGTTCCAGTCGCTGGGCCTAATTATGGCCGCCAATGCTGACGGCGAACTTGCTTCGGCCATCTGTTGGTTCTTTATAGCTGGGTTGCAGAAACACAGAAGTTAGCTTCTCTGCAAAGCAAAAACACTTCACTATGGTGGCACGGCTCCTCCTGGGGGCAGAAGTTGGGTGCTGCGCTGAAGATTTCTCTTGTAAGCCTTATGCCCTGCGTGCGCCTATACTCTCGGATGACAATTACCCACTCTCCATGGCACGTGGACAAAGGTCTGTCTCCTTCCCTTTCCTGCCTTGCCTTGGCTGTAGAGCCACAGAAAGCTTGGTACATCTGCGTTTCATCCCCCGTTGCAAAGCAGTGGTTTGAGGAGACTCGTCGTATTTCTGAGACTGCAGACCTGTCCAGTGCTGCATCTAATTTCTTCCCCAAAAACTGATCCGGTGGCCGTGGTGAAGGAGTACATTTGTGCAGGGAAGCTGGCTTCCCGATTTCTGCAACCCACCTATACCTTCATAGCCATCGTCGCCTTTTCGTTTTGGGCCCTCCCTACGGCGGGCTCAGTGCAATGCCCGTGGTGGCGGGTTCGCTTTCGTGCCTGGACTTTGTTTCAACCTGTGCGTTCGTCTGTGACATGCTGACGGCAGTCGCAGTCATGAAAGCGAATCACGACCTGTCGTCTATGCACATGATGCGCAGTGAGTTTTGAGTCACATGAAGCTTCAGAATGTGCACAAAACTAGTGACCAAAGAGATTTTTTCAGTGAAATTTGGTTTTTAAAACTGCCCGGTTTTTCAGCCGTTTTCATGGCCCCTTGAGAATGTGAAGAATCGGGCCGGCAACTGTATTGTGTGCTTGGTCCTATTTATGAAATGTATATTAGCTGCTAGCAATGTAACCTTTCAAATACCCATGCCACATGTACAAATTTAATGCCATTGAATGCTTAACGCATTAGGTTTTAATGCCAGTCCGACAGCTCTACATGCGAACACTTACTAGCATTTCCCTTACTGTTATTCACAGTAGAGTTCACCATGACTAATTTTCCCAATAAATGCATACCCTCATCCCCATTCCTCACGCAGGTAAGCACGCAACTTCATTAGAAATAACCTTCTATCAAGTAACAAATGTTCATAAGCCACCGCGGTGGCTCAGTGGTTATGGTGCTCGGCTGCTGACCTGAAAGACGCAGGCTCAATCCCGGCCGCTGTAGTGGAATTTCAATGTAGGCAAAATGGTAGAGGCCCGTGTACTGTGTGATGCCAGTGCTCCCAGGTAGTCGAACCTCAGGTGGTTGAAATCATCAGGAGCCCTACACTACAGCATCCCTCATAGCCCTAGTCACTTCAAAACCACACCCCATAAACCCCATCCCATAACCCCATCCCATAACCCCATCCCATAACCCCATCCCATAACCCCATCCCATAACCCCATTCCTTAAACCCCATCCCATAAACCACAAACCAAATGTTTATAACTCAGAGTCAGATGAGGCTTCTGTACAGCATTTTTGTTGCGAATGGTGCCATTTTACCGACACTTCTGACTGCCACTCCTGGCTTTTGTGCTGAAACGCTAGTTCATGGCTACTTTTTCAACTTGTCAACTCAAAACAGTGGCGCTGTCTACAAAATACTTTCCACACTACATTCGGGCAACATTGACGTAATGTTTGGCTCATGAGCAGGGTTTGCAATCAGGCAAAAATGTTTAACTGTCTTGAAGGCATCATCATCGTGACATACGCATAATGGCATTAAGGGAGTGTAGAAACTTTATTTTATTTGCATGTTTTCTTCTCTTTAATGATGCATAAGACATTATAATAAATGGATCACTGCATGGTATTGGCTTACAGCCACTAAATAATTTATAGTTGAATTTCTTATGTCATGCTGTACCGGTTTTGGTTTCATCGACCGAGCAATGGCTATGATGTCAAAGGTGACTTTAGGTCAGAGGCGCATGAGAAGAACAGCAATATAATCGCTGATACGTAGTTTTAATTCGCTACAGTGCTTAAGCCAGCCTGCTTCAGAATGAGAATGACAACAAACAACATATTAGAGATTTATATTGCAGTTTTTTTATGCGTCACATAACCTTTGACATCACAGCCATCATTCAATTGTTGGAACTGAAGAAGCGTCAAGAAGAAATTCAATTATAAATTCTTTAGCACTTGTGGGGGAATACCATGGGATAATCGAGGTATACTAATGTCTAATGCATCACTTTAAAGAAAACACGTGATCAAAATTTTTTATCTATAGCCCTTTAAATCTGGAAGCATGTGTCGCACAAACTTCTATAATAATGGCATTAGCACACTTCAGGCATTCAGTACTTATGGGAATTTTTCGTGCACGTTTAGCATGAATATAACAGGAAAATGCTAAAATTTTTACATTGCATGTTGCCTTCGCTAGTTCTGACCTCACTTTCTTTGCCCTGCCCCCGCCGCGGTGGCTCAGTGGTTACGGCGCTCAGCTGCTGACCAGAAAGATGCGAGTTTGATCCTGGCCGCGGCGGCTGAATTTCGATGAAGGCGAAATTCTAGAGGCCGTGTGCTGTGCGATGTTGATGCACGTTAAAGAACCCCAGATGGTCGAAATTTCCGGAGCCCTTCACTACGGCATCCCTCATAGCCTGAGTTGCTTTGGAATGTTAAACCCCAATAAACCAAGTGAAACTTTCTTTGTGAACTGAAAATTTAAATCTTCTGATAAACTGCTAGTTCTGCATTTGTTTCTACCAGTATTGGGTAAGGCCCGTATGAATGCAATGCCATTATTTTTTTGTTCATCTCTGACTAGTGCTTTCATATTCCATCTTTATGGTGATACCCATTTTTCGTTGAGATAATTATTTAGCTTGTGGCAATGGCAAAGTAATTTTCTAGAGTGAAAATGGGTGATCGTGCCCATTATTGGTTGAGATAATTATGAAGCTTGTGGCATTAGCAAAGTAAACAACAGGAGTCAGAACGCATGACTCTAATTTTCAGTGCCATCCAGGTCAGAACTGCCAAATGAGAGCTCTTTCTATGCCCCTAAGATCTATGTCGTGCACTTCGGCCATGCTGTTAACTTGACTTCATTGGCTCTACCTGGTATGTACCCATAGAATGCCAATATTAGTATGGTTGAATTGTCTGCTACTTTCCAGTTGGCCAGGCAGCATTATTCTACTGAAACCATCCCATGGTTTACGTGAAATAATACAAGCAAATTTTGGAATCACGTCCGGGATTCCAGTCAGCCTATTCAGTAGGTAGCAGTGAATGGCAATGTCGTCACATGTCCAGAAGAAATGGCGCTGCACTTCAACTCCTATTTCCACTCTATTTTTTCCCGTTATGATGATGATGATGATGATGCTAATAATGTGAACATTTTTTTTGATTCCTCATGCCAGCTGGTTGTCTTGGTATCTTATGACGGCCCCGTGAGAATGCTCCTTGTACTCAATCTGATGTGGTCTACAGGTCCTGATAATGTACCTAATGTTTCTTAAGGCGTTATTCAGAGTCCATAGCCCAAAAATCTTCTGCGATTCACTGTTGTCCTTTGTGGAAGAGTGGTCCACATTTATTAAGGAAGCCCCATGACGCTTGGTGAAGAAAGAGGCGGTGAGCTGAACGACGCGCCAGCTCTGTGAGGCAGCCATGGACGTTCACTGGAAGCCTTTCACTTCATCGTCATCTACACGCTGGCACGTGAGGTGGCGCTACACCTTTTCATTACCTCCTGATTACTCACAGGCAGAACTGCGCCCATTCACAAGAACGGAGACCACTTTTCATTGCTGGAACTACCATCCTATCTCCTTAACTTGTTCCTCCTGTAAGCTCATAAAACAAGTTGTCACAAATCATATAATACAGATTCCAAATTCAAATCCAGCTCTCAGTCCATGTCGGCATGATTTCAAAAAGGGATTTTCACCAGTTATGCAATTAACTGCAGCTATTCACACCTTTAGTTCCATGTTGGGTAAGTCCGGCCAAGTTGACTACATATAGCTTGATTTTAGGTAGGCATTCGCCAAGGTTCTTCCTAATAAACTACTTCTGAAGCTTAAAATAATTGAAGTACCTGCACCACTCATGAACCGGATTGCTCCTTACTTTTACTTGCTCGTTATGAATTATTTAGTCTCCTTCATTGATTAAATATCAAAGTTAACCTTTTTGCTGATGATTGTATGCTGTTCAAAGGGGTATAGACTCCTAACTTTTGGGTGCATGTTTTCTCTTTTTTTGTAATGATGCGTAAAGCATTATTATACATGGATTGCCACATGGTATTCTCCTGTCACCACTAAATAATTTGTAATTGAATTTCTTTCTCGTGCTATTTCATTTTCATTTTCAACAGCCAAACGATGACTGTGGTGACGTCGGAGTGTGCTTATAGGCTACGCGAGGCATGAAAAACCGTAATATAATTACTGCATTGTCATTTTAGCTTACTACAATGCTAAAGCCAGCCTGCCTCAAGAGCTGGAATGACAATGAATAGAGAAGCAGCTATTATATGAAGTTTTTCATGCCTCGTGTGACCTGTAAGCACACTGACGTCACAGTCATTGCTCAGCTGCTGAAACTGAAACCAAAAAAGCATGACAGAAAAATTCAGTTATAAAAGCAGCGGTTGGGCTTTTTGGTTTAAACCAAAAAACAGTGACAAACATTAGCCAAATTCATTTTTTAAAATTCGGTTGTAACCGAAAAAGGCCAGTATTTCTGGCACGCATGTCACAACCAACTGGCTTGTACCAGTTGTCCGAAGAGGTTTTCACGTGTAAGAACTTCAAAAAGACTAGCAGTTGTACTTTTTAACCACTGAAAAAAAGAGTTCTTGCTACTTGCATTTTGTGATCTTTTTAGAGGCACCAAAGACGTATTCAATATGTTTTATATCTACATGTTCTCATGCATTAATTAGAAAGAAATATTCGTATAAATTACTGTTTGTACTAAACAATGTAACCATCCCTTCTTGGTATTTTGCTTTTGCCGTTGCTGCTTGGACCATGAAGGTCTGCACATATCTTAGCATGTAGTTTGAACCATCAGGAATGTCCATGTGGCATGCAAGCTTCATGAACACTTGTGTATGTATTGGATGTTCAGGGGAAAGAAAAGGAACGCACAATATCAGCTGAAGTAAAGTAGTTTTACTTTTCAAGGCGTGACTTGACTGTGGCATGTACAATCATGGAGAGAATAGGAGAGTACAATGAACAGTGTGCACTCCATTATGTATGTTCACTTAGGGGCTGAAGACAGGATAGATGCGTCAGGTTTTAGCGTTTGAAGTAAAAGAAAAAGTAATCGAGAAAGAAGTGATCGAAATACACTGAACAGTAGTTTGACTAATATTGGTGTGATTGTCACAGGACAACAACAAAACTTGTGCTAGGAAAATTCATCGAGGACTAATTGAATGGAATGTACAGGAGGGTGGTTATGGTACAAGTTTGCTGAACAGCTGCATTGATATCCAAGCGCAGGCGTAAAGTGCTATTGTTACGGCTTGTCTGTAAAACTAGTTGCATGTGGCAGCCACAGACTTTGATTGGATGCTAACAGTGTCTAATGATGGCTGCTCCTGTCAATGACCTGGTAGAAGACCAAATGTAGCCAAATATTTTGTTCTAGTGCTATAGAAAATTGATCACAATGTATCTGTTTTGGGGAGAACGAAAATGAAAATACGAAAGTCTGACTTCTGTTTCACAAATTGGTGGTTTTATTAATGCAGTTTGGTGTGAAGTAAAATAAGCTTTCTGTCCTTGCTGAAACTTTGGTGTCTGTATGGTGGCATGTCTTTGCTATGCAGACCTTGTGGAGGCAGAAGGTATAATAAGTGGGTTTTGTACTGAGGTGGGCATGCCGTGACACTTGTATATCAACACACTTAACTGTGAGGTGATTTTTTTTTTTGTTGTTGCAAGTGAAAGACACAGACTGTAGGGAAAAAAGACAGATTGGTACGGGTATTACCAGAGCATGTCAAACACTTACAGTCAAGTATCAAAATGGTGCACCGAAACCAGGCTGCCAAAGTAACATAAGGGGAAGCAGGTCATGGCAATAAATGCTAGAAAGAGGTAAAAGTGCTCTTGATGGCGATCAATAGGGGAAAATGAAAGAGAAGATGACAACAACATGAAAATTTAGGTACATTCTTGAGATGTGCAAAGGCTGTTCAACCACCACTTGCAAGTAGGTACACATGCCAACGACGTACACATAAAAGAAGGCGGTGGGAAACACAAGTGTTTATTCTTGCTCAAAAAACACGCTTTGGAAAAGGGGCACGCCTTGATGAGGGCATCAAAAGGGGTCACGGAGAAGGGAAAAAGCATCTGCTGCTTGATCGCGTTCGTTAGTTGTAGTCTGTCTACATTTTATGTTACACTGCAGCTCACTTGTGTCCCCGTGTCTGCGTGTATGTAGTGCTTTTGTGTGGTGCCTTCTCTTTCCCCTCGTCTGGCTCCCTGTGTTTTAATATATATATTTTTTCCTCCTTGGAGTGTTGGAGGAGGAGAAGAAAAAGACAGAAAGCTCCCTCCTTGAAACCCGCCATTTTTGTCCTGCGGGCAGCGTCTACAGCTATGGCCGATAGGCCTAGTCGGGTTGTGAGCTTTTCAAAGTGTCCTACCTACATGAGTATCGCAACGGTCACACAAGGGTGAATGAGGTGGTGTTCTGCGAGGAGACTTACGATACAATAGTATTCCTGTTCTCTCTCTCTTCTCTCTTTCTTTTTTTTTTTTTCAGTGTTAACTAAAAATGCTGCATTTTGGCATGGTGCATGTAGCTCACTAGCGGGCATTTAGGCGAATGGGTGAAAGGGAAAGGCTGTACATATGTGAGCTGTACAGCTGCTCTTGCTCCTTCATTGTGTGCCATTCTGACTTTAGTCTGCCCCACTTGTGTGTTATGGCAAAAGTGTGCCCATAATGGGGAGACCTGGTCACCGGATGACAGCTTCCTTGACTTTCTTGATATGCTTTCATAGAAACACCTGGCAATGAGGAAACCAAATTGTGCAGTATTCTGTGGGCAGCTTTCTGCATGAAGTTAATGGCGTAGGCATATACAAATGTTGCTGAATGCAACTTTCACGGTGCTTGAACCAGTAACTTGGCTGACTTAATTTTCTAGGGTTTCTGCAAATTATTTCTCATTGAAAATTTGTTTAGTGTTGAATTATTTAAATAGAGAGTTTCTTCTCAGAGCGTTTGCAATTGTTGCACGCAGGTGGACTCAAAAACCAAAAATAACTACAGGAAAAGGAGAATATGGTTGATTTGTGTTTCCAGTATCTGTGAAGAAAATGCATGATTTTGAAGCAAGTGGCAGCTAGAGGATTTAAATAAAACCTCTGACATCATATTGGCCATTGCCACGGTACGCGCAACCGCTGTCAATATCAGCATGCGCGGGTGCCCGCGAGTACAGGCTCATGCGACATGTTGTGCTTCTTTCTCTTTCATTTGGATCCCACCACAAACACTTTCAAGATGAACGGGTCTTGATACTGTCGGAATTTTTGCTTTAAAGGGGCTCTGAAATGCCTTCTGAGGAGGGCATGTCAACTCGCTCAATCACCGCATTGTGTTGTCATGCACACCTGAGCCAAATAATACACTTCTACATGCAGCAGAGAACCCTCAGCCACGCGTGAAAGTTGGTGAGCCCTTTCCGGTGACTTTTTCATGCTCGCAACCTCCTTCATTGCACGCTGCTGTGCATACCAGTTCAGAGATGACTATTGGTTAGATTTTTTCAAATATCAGGCAGCTACCATGGCTGTGGCCAGTAAACCGCGTAGCTCCGGCAGGTCAACAGAAAGTGACGAGAGGCGAGGGAACGGCGTGAAGACCCTTAAATTCAAATCTTGACTACGGATAACTCAGGTTCTACAGAGCGCGTTAAAAAATTCTTGCTGGAGAATATTCGTGAGGTGGCATCGTTTAACATCCCAGGCATACTGCAACTGCATAGAGCCCCTTTCAGAGTCCCTTTAAGTTTTCTTATTTGCTTACTTTGTGCACTCATGCGCATTCATTTTGAATTGGGCATTGAAAACTACTGATGCAAATGGGTTAGTTGATGCCTTTGTGTGCCAGAGTTCATGAAGCAAAACTTGTGCTTTCCTGTACTTCAGATGAGCTGTTACTTGTTCGAAGCTTTGTGCGTGCTATGTTGCAATAATGCCGAAGTAGCCATCAGCTATGAACATGCAAATATCGAAGAACTGAAATTGTAATGGCACAAGGTAAAGTGAGAGAGAAAGAAATATAATATACAGAAGATTTTACAACATGCTAGCACATCAGTAAGGTAAAATTATGGTGTCTTTTTTGATATTTCTCTTGTAGTCAACACATGTCCAAAGCTATAAACACACTATAGGCTTTGCAGCTAGGAGCAGTTTCATTACATCAACACACATGGCAAACAGCAGAGGGTATGACGCGAACGCTGCTTGGGAGATCCATATTTGTTTGCGTCAAGATTTACGAGGTGGTGCTACAACAATGCTCCTGCCTCCAGTGACGCTGCATGTTCCCAAGACCTCTTTCGCGCTCCTTGCAGGAAAGCGAAGCTGGTGGGTTGCGCTACAAGTAGATCTCGCCTGTGCAATCCGTGCGTTCTGCTTGCATTACTTGCATATACAAGTAATGCCACGCACGTAGCTTGGCATATAGGATATGTTTAGCTACACAAAATGAAACTATATCTTTTTTGGAATCTTCTTTTTCTAGTGCTTTTCTGCTCTGCCAGTTGAAATACATTTCATTAGGAATTAATCTCTGCCAGGTAAGTTCATCCTCCAAGGAACAGCTGGTGCATCAACTGTTGTTGCTATTAACCAGTAACAGTACTTGATCATGGAGAGTTGAACTTGCTTATCCTGATAATGCGTGCACAAAAACAATTTGAGTAACCGCCACTTTCGCAGCAATATTTCATTTTCAACTCCGGTGAGTATTAACACGAGTAATGCTCTTATAACGACATTATCAGTTCTGATATGGTGCCGACCACACACTCTTTAGTGTGCTAATGTTTGGTTATAACACTTTGCCCACAACAGTAACGCATGTTAACAAAAATTTCAGAAACCCTCGACGGCAAATATGAGAAGCTTAACCGCACTCTTAACAGATCTAGCTTGACTATTACTGACTACACCCAGCGAGCGTTTGCTGAAACTAGACTTTGGTAACGCTGCATAACATTTCAGTGCTTCTCTAAAGGCACCATTTGCCGCTGTAGTAATGTGGCAACCAATTTATGTTTCAACAATGTGACTTAAGGATTCTCAAGTTTGTGGTTGAGCAATGCGAAAGAAAAGGTGGATAGTAAATGTGCAAGTTTCTATATATACAGGGACATCCAAATATAGCAACAGACGATGTCACATGCATTCTGCAAAGTTGCATTTTGAGGAAATGTTTCAAGGTTTGGACATACTCGCCTCTGGCGGAAAAAAGAGACTCGCTTTCAGCTTCTGAGAAACTTCAGAAGCAGTGAAACAGGAGTAAAGTAACGATGAGGACAACAGTCTTGTGCAATATATACATGTATCAGAGCCTTTTAACCTCATGGCAGCAGGGAGGCTGCCATCATCAACAGTATAGTATCTCTCTCGTATTCGTACTCCATTTAAATGATATCTGAGACATTGCAAGTGCCAAGTGGTGCGACCCTGGCTTAGTACCCAGACCCACTTCAGTCATGATGCTTACATCATCAGAGATCAGATGCTATGTATATATATATATTTTTTTGCATTTGTAGAACACCACGCTGTTCGTGTTTGAAAACAAAAAGAGAGTGAGAGAAATCTCTTGAGAAAGGGGTTCAGATGTTCAAATTTTAGCTGTGACTGGTGCCCTAGCTGGGTCACACTGCTTTGGTACCCGATCCTGCTTCGATGCAGACGCAGTTTTGAGCTAGCTTCCGTTCTCATCTCTGTAGTTGAAGGCTCGGGCATCATCTAAGCTTTGGGGTAACCTATGGAAAGCGTAGCCTTTTGAGCGCTGTACCGTAGCAGCTCACTGGGTCACATAGAGAGCCGCTGAGTTTGCGCTTTGTGGTGCAGTGCAACACCACGGATGGGCGGCGGCTGTGTGGACGCTTATACCACTTTGATTTATGCCCTATCGTTGTGAAGGTGTGAGAATCTGTGTATGTGAGAGTTTGTATGTGTGTGTGTGTGTGTGTGTGTGCTTGTGGTAGCCTTTCTTTCCTTTTTCATGGTACTGAGAAGTATCGTGAGCCTTAGCCGTGGGGAAAAAAATACGAAAATGGAGCACCACACTTGGAGGACACAGTGTAGTGCGAAGCTCTGCTTTTCTGCTACAACCTTTGCTTCGTATGCCCGCTTTACATTCTGCTCTGGCTTCTTCGCCCGAAACAAAGCCTGCGCTTCATCTCTGGATGGGCTCGCGAAGGTTATATCCCGTTGCGCTTGAATGTAGTCTTGTGTCATTAACAACCAACGATAGATATCTTGCAGTGTACGGAGAAATTCACGTTGTCGGAAAAGGTTGGGAGCAATAGCTATGGCTGCGTGGAGGCCTCACTAATTTTCCTCGCTGGGGGTGCTTCTTTAACGCCTTTGCTGATAGCCTGGGAGCCCGGGTAAACAAAGCAGTGGTGCTTTCACAGGAGGACACACCAAAGATGCACTGCTTCACGTGCCAACACGCATATATACTTTGCAAGATTCTTCAACAAACAACAGGTTTATGTATATATCATGTATGTTTCTGCATGTACTTTTAACTTCTGAGTTGCCCAGAATGTCATTTGCCTCAGTGCGACATGCTGTAAATGCAGACGGCAAGGTACTATATAATGCTTACGTGGCACGCTGCTTTGGTTCCACAACATGGAGAATAACATGAGTGTGGGGCTTACACATTACATTGAGAATACCATGATAAACTAGAAGTGAGCCAGGCAGCTCAGCTTGTTTTCCCTCTATCATGACTGCATGTCTCCGCACAAAGACTGCTTTGATTGTAAAGGAGTTCTTCAGCTGTGAACAGTGTTTTTGAGGTGCTAGTGCTAAATATTGGTTTTGCTATCTTCTGGAACGTGTGAGTTCAATGCAGTGCATTCGTGCGATATAGTTGGTGGTTGCAGACTGTTGAGTTAATTCTGAAGCACTAACATGCAAAACCTTATATTTTTTGTTTTGCTGCAACATTTCTTGCGCATTATTTTTCGAATATTTCTGAATATTGCCGATTTCTTACTGAAACTTTTTTTTTTCCCTTTTTGCTTTACGGAGAGCCTTCTGCGCTGAAGCTAGAGTGCTAGAACAGTTCATGTCTATTAATACTGTTCCGCCGCAGCAAAAATGAAGAAATGATGACACATAACTTAAAATGCCCCAAGCGTTCGTTTAGGATAAAAGTTTCAATAACATTGAGAGTAGGGCTTTTTGGTTTATATTTCTTAGCTGTTCTGCAACAAAAGACAAAGAACAAAGGACGAAATGAACACACACAACAATCTCAACCTCCGCCCTTGTCTTTTGTTGTGGTACAGCTAACAAAAGTTTGCGATCTGTGAAATTCGAGGGGCAATAGGAACAGCTGATTCATGTCAAATGGTACATGGGCATTTTTCAGGAATATGACCCTCTTTCACTTGATTAACTAAAAATTTTCTTCCCAGCTCTGTTTTACCCTCAAAATGTTCGCAAACAACATCTAAAACTTTGATTTTACCTAGCACTATAAGCTTAATAATATGCTCTCAGTCAAGATGCTGTAGAATTTGTTTGTTAATGCAGAAATATTTTGTGCTAACTTATTAATTGAATCAAGCTGGCCGTCATACCTTGCTGATGTGTAGCATATTCCATCTAGCTGTGCACATTATCACTCTTTACTGACTCAAGAAGTTAGTGTTCTCTATGTTGATATTTATAATCTTTAGGCATTTAAAACATTTTTCAACAATTTATCTTGCAGCATTAGGATAGCGTCGTGCGTGTGCATGTGTTGTGGGCTTACTGAGCCAAAAACATGCTGCTGTAACCTCGGTTGAGCTTTTTTGTGGTTATCTGCGCTTATTACATGTGAAAAGATTTGTAGAATTATGGCATGGAACATTTCCTTGTGGCCATTATGCTATGTGCCTCCAGATCAGGTGTTTGTCCATGAAATTCCTGCTGCCTACCTCTCTTTATCAGACTCCCCATACTTTCATACAAGGTGGTTGGTGTGAAATGCACCAGGCTTTAAGAACTGAACACAATTCTTGGTCTTGGTTTAAAGCATCAAATCACAAAAGACAGGTTAGTTATGTACACAACTTAGGTTTAGCTTTTTTCCAAACAGGTATGGGTATTGGAAAAAAAAAAGATGCGAGAAGTCTGATGCAGTTTCTTAGACTGTTCTTTTGCTGAGGAATGCACTCACTGCACTCACAAACACATTCACAAAGAAACATTTGCTGCCTGAATTTTTCATATAAACCTGGCAGGCTTCAGAGTGCATGCACTTTTCCGTGTCAGTTTAGGGATTGCTTCAGATTGGTGATATCGGTATCACTATAGTGCTGCGACTGTTTATTTTCTGTTTTTTTTTTTGACGCTGTGCATTTTCTGCGGTATTGTTTTCCACAAGATTTCATCTGCAAAAAACAATGAGTATCTGTCATTAATGCATGGTGCATTTCGTGGTGCCTGTGCTCTTCATCAATCACTAGCATATGCAGCTTATGCTGATGCAGATCTTGAAGTGACAGCTGCAGCTGTGTGACTTATGTTGTATTTTCTAGAGCTTTCAAAAATAGCATCTACAACTGATTGTGCCCCTTTGCAGCGAGCAACTAACCAGCTTCTACTTAGGAATTATTTAACTGCGACTTATTTAGCAGGAACTTATTTTAAAAGGGCAGCAATCACAAATGTTCTTTGTGAGTGGCGACCTTCCCAAGCAGCAGCCAATTGATGCTGAAAATTGAACTCCATTGTTCACATGGTTGGTGTCATACTGACGTGCATGCCTTCTGGAGTGGGTCAACTGTGTGCACGGTAGGTCGTGCGAGAAAGCGTAGTCACACTTGTGCTTCAAAGCGCACAAGAGAGAAGGGCGTATGTGAGATTCCAAGCAGAGGAGGATGAAGGAGTTGACAGATATGTGCAGTGTCGTTACATGTACTGGGTCCACGCAGTTGCGACTGGTCACGCACTGCTTTCTCGTGGGTGTCGGAATCGTCTTGGATTGCATCTTTCTCTCTCTCCAGGGGGTAGGGCAGTGTCAGGCTTGCTTCTGGAAGGAGGCACGTGGATCTCGACTGGTGCAGATTTCGGGCGGTGTGCGAAGTCTGTTGGCTCCACTGACCAAACCCCTGTGGGCAGTCTCGCCTGTGCTGCTGCGTACAAAACAAAAAAGGCCATACCTTTATCAGCATAGATATGCAGTGTCGTTGCACATGGGCTGCATGTAATGATGGCAAAATAAGTTTAATTAAGTACTCTGCCCTATCGTTGAGCACTCAATAGTAGTATTAAGTTGAGAATGTGCGTCAGCCTTACCAGTGCGCCTGCCGGGAGCAGTCCTGCTCGGGGTGCACGGCAGCGCCTGTGGGGATTGGGGAATGTGTGGTGGGTCCCAGGGGGTGGAGGGGAGTGCTCACGAGGATGATGTGGTGGCAGGGGCATAGGACGGGGCGAACGGGGGCGCCGTGACCTTTGTGCCAAGCCGGGACAATCGCGGCTCCAGGCACAGGCTCAGCCGATACAGTTCTTCATCAGGCATCAGCCGCCCCGGGTCCAGCAGGTAATTAAACACCTGTGGGGATGGCCATTCTTCATTTTTCCAGTTGCAAAGCACAGCTAGGAAGTAGAATGACGCTTTTGAGTTCAGGCTTTTCTCCTCTTTTGCCTTGCTACAACAGCAACGGGTGAATTTGGTACAAGTCGGATACATATACTTCACGCTGATGCTTTCGAAGCACCATTCAACTCTCTCTAGGTGCTTTGATAATGTGCACATTATGGTGACTAAAAAAAAAAAAGGAAGGCTGAGGGGCTTACAGAACGATGTTTGATTTAGGGAAGTTGGAAAAGGTGGACAAATAGTATGCTAGGATAAGCAAAAGGATTGAATGCTGAGATGAACAAAAGGATTTAAAAATAAAATGTCCCAGCAGTGAAATTAACTGATGAGTTGCAGCTTTCAATTGGGCTAATATGTCAAAACTTTTGTAGACGCCCCTTTCACATTCTTGCCCCATGCACTTTGTCACTGAAAAGCAAGCTTACCTTCGGAATCATCTCAATCTTGTACGGAGTCTGCTGGAAATGGCGAATCTCCCGGATCACATGAGCAATCTGCAAGCAGTCGATTTTGTCAGTGGTCGTACAATGAAAACAGCAGAGGTGAAACACCGAGAGAACCAAATTAAGAGCTCAGTCTTTCTTGGATTTGTTGCCTACCAAAAAAATAATAATCGTATGTACCTAACACCAAGGCACGTGTACAGTAGCATGCAGTCACACTTGTATGTTCCAATGGGATGCTAAACTGCTTCGTTGTTTATTTGTTTCTTGAGCTTCCAGGCTCTCTCTTTTTGAAGTGGTTAGAATACTGAAAGCTACGAGGGCACTCCCGACGGGGGTATGCAGGAGGCAAAGGGTTGGATCTCCAGTGTTGCCGGGCACCCTCGGATTTTCAATAGGTATAAGCTGTCCTCTGGTCTGGTGATTGGCTTCTCTCACTGGTGAAATGCTACGGAAAATTAGTCTGACTCCGCCGTGAGCAAACAAAACCCATTAGCCATTGTGCCCTGTAGTCAAAGTGCTCTTATAGTATTAAAATTGTTACCATCGCCGTCACCCCCTGACAAGGCATGCACAATGCTTCCGGTGGGGTTGTTGCTGCTCTCATATGAAATAGCACATATCCATTGTGGGAAACAGGGGAGGGTTCCTGAAAGCATGGTGTAAAAACTCGTATTTCTATCAAAATGTAATTTGGAAGTAGCAAAACGATGCCAAGAACTTTGAAAGAAATCGGGAAGAACCACCACATGCTTGGCCAGACACATCTGACACCATGCTGCACTTTTTATTTTCTTGGTATTGACTTTGTGCTCGTAAATGTACCGTTTTCTGTCAGAAGAAAGTTAGGAGTCGGTGGTGTGCTATTTTTATGATGATATGAACAGCAGACTGTAAGTGCTACTAAGGATGGCGAGAGTAAAAAGGAAAAACTAAGACAAAAGCTTAGGGATTGTGCAGCTGCCCATAGCAGTTTCCTGAATATGAAATCCACAGCAAAGGTGGATAACCCTGGAATGAAGAGAAGCCTAGTGCAGGCTGTGCTACTCAGCCCTCAGTGCACTTCTTAATTGTTAGCTGTGCGTTCAGGACGCAACGCAGTTTAATTTTTTTTCTCCATATGCTAGCGGATGGTGGCAGTGAGGAGGCAGTCGAGCTAACTTCTAAGTGCTGCAGTTATAATGAACGCTCTCTCATTACGGACGGTGGTGATGCACTTTCAAAATATATATTAAGGATATGGCACTACGTTTCGGAACCAATGAACGACCATGGCCGCACCACTCTGTTGGAGTGAACGAGAAGGCACCGTAAACTCGTCCCTGCCGTCCAAAAACACATGCTTCTCACAAGCACGGAGACGGAAGAGCGCCTCCCAGGCCCCGTGACACTGCTGTGAAAAGAAATTGGCGGCCCATAAAAGCAATAAACAAGGCGAAATTGACACTATATATAATAGCCGGCCCAGTACATGCCGACAGGCTACAAGGCGTTAAAGGTCAATTAGTGTGTTGTGTTGGGCAAAGCGCCTTAAAGGGACACTGAGGAGAGCTCTATTAATATTTTTTTTATAGCAAAATCCGATAGTTCGGCATTTCATGGCTTTGTTGCCACTTGGCCGGCAGCGAAAGATGCATTTATTTCTAAGAAATTTGGATTCGAAGTTGAAAAAGTTTTTCCCGCCGCTCTGATTCAAACTTGGGATTCTCCTATGACGACACAGGACTAAGTGACGTGAAACATGACGTGCACATGACGTAACGCAGACTCCGTGATTTCTGGCGTCCAGCAGTGCGGCCCAGCAGCAGCCGAAAAGAAAGCTACTGCCGGCCGCACGTTGAAGGCATCTATTGGCTATTGCGGCCGTCGCTTCGTTTACGTTTGCACCGGCGTTTTGCCAGCGTTACAATGGATCCCGTTCTCGAAGTCGTCAACAAAGTTCTCGCAAATAGACACCTTTAGCATACCGTGTACCTTGTTACCGTTAGAGGAATACAGGGAGCCCCCATATCGCTGTGAGCAGGCGCTGATTGGCCCCGGCGCTGCAGGAGCGCGCGTAGCTGTCGGGTACGTGGCGCTATCTGGCGACGTCAAGGAGATTTGCGCATGCATTTGCATGGCCGGGCTAGAGGGGTGACGCGTGCTAAAGAGCGCGCGCGTCACCCCTCTAGCCCGGCCATGGCATTTGCTGCGCCTCAGTGATTCGTGGCTTCTCATGTCCTAGTGTTGCTAGAACTATTGGTTCTAGCAACACTGTTTTGTCCTATGACGTCATGAAGCTTGTACTTGCGAGTTTGGCCTGTGGCGGCGATACCTGTATTTTGGTTCTTGCTCTTTTCTATGTTACAAGAGCTTTGTTGTCAGTATGAATGGCGTTTTTGTAATCAGGAGCTGGTATTCTGTCGATGCAAGTCAACTTCAATTTCTCCTCAGTGTCCCTTTAAATTGAGGTAGAAGTGGAGTGGATGTGAGACAAAGGCATCGTTGAAAGCAAAACTACTGCGCACCTTCAGTGATTAACTAATGGCAACAACTTGAGAAGTTTGAATACCAGTCATGTGGTATGCCTCCTGGCCCAGCCGGTCGCATGTCATTCGTCGCCTGCACAATCTCCTTTCCTTCTTCGCTGCTACCGCTCACAGGAAATTGTATTTTTCCCGCAGGAACTCAATCTACACTCTCCGAGCATTCAGAGAAAGTTCGAATTATCGTCCTGTGTGACCGATTTCCCTATTAAATCGAATGAAACGTCCCGGCTGCCGCCTTTTTCTTTCTTTTTTGTAAGCTCGCCTCCAAAAAGAGGAGGAGTCAGCCAAAGCGTGGAGTTCCGTTCAGCCAATTGCATGGCGGCTTCGCTTTCGCTTTTATTTTTTTTTATTTTTTTTAGGTTCCGTGAATAAATAGTTTCAGTCCCAGACTACATAGCCGCAAATTAGGTCCATGGAAATAAAAATACGCGTGGACTCTTTGCTTGCGCCGTTCGCTACGTATCACTCCGCCGATGGCAGAGCGGCAAGCCGCCACGCGGCTGGCTGAAAGGCACTCAAACTCCTCCTCTTTTCGGAGGTGAGTTCAAAAAAAAAAAGGCGGGAGCCGGGCGTATAGGGAAGTCGGCCGCACAGGACAATAATTCGAAGTTTCTAAGAATGCTCGGAGCATGCAGGTCGAGTTCCCGCAGTAAAAAGACAAGCTCAGAATCCGCTTTAGTGCGCCTTTAAATACTCATAATATGATGCCTAGGCGTGTGCCCCGTGTGCATAGACGTACCATTCTCATCTTGGAGAAGTTGAGCAGGCCTTCCTCAGTGAAGTTTGGCGTGCCCTCCTCAATGAAGGAGAGGTCGGTGAGGTACATGCCCAGGTACGGAATGCAGGGTGGATCGCAACGGTGCAGGGCGTCACGCATGTTGCGGAACCGCCCGTCGGCCGACACCAATGCCTGCAGCTTGTCGATCGTCTGCTTCGTCTGCGGTACAATACAACACAACACGCGTACAGTTCGCACGCTCTGCATTTCGAGCCCACACGAAGTGCTTTTCTTTCTCACCGTCTTTGAGACCTTCTCCCAGGTTTTCTTGAGGCGGAACACCGAGCTGTTCATGAAGGCCGCGCAGATTTGGAGCACACCGTTGAAATTGTGCAGGCAGCGGCAGATGTCGGCGACGGCGGACCACTTGTCGATGATGGTCACTCGCTTGGACATCTCCGGGCAGCGCATAATTTCCGACACCACCAAACGACTCACCTGCGCACGAGGGGAAGGGCGTCACAACAAAGGTTGAGTCTAGTGCAACTCTTTTTGTACTTAACATGGAAGAGCGCTAATTCTCGCTTTGTGCGCAGGCCCCGCTCGAAGCGTTAGAATGTGGTCTCTAAATTTTTTTTTTCAATACGGTAGCGTGACAACGTGAACAATCCATGACCTTGAACACTCACATCATTGAACCTCCTTGTCATAAGAAGAATGTGAGGAGCCTTGGTTGCCTTTTCAGGCTTCATCCAGGCTTGACCCAGAAACTCCCTGTATGAAGAGGCGAGGAAAGGACATAAGGTTCGGCATCGTGCAAAAAAAAAAAAAATTTTTGAAGTGATGCTTGAAGCATTGTACTTCAAGCAGTATGCACTTTACTCACTCGCTCCGTATGGCGATGAATATCTTGTGGTCGAGGTAGGTCATGCCTTCGGCGATTTCGAGTGCCGACAAGGACTCAACAGTCTCTTTACTTGGTGTCTGCAGCATTTTCAAAGAAGTTACACAAAGAACATTCAGAGCATGAACTGACAGCTGGACGAAAAAAACAGGGCACGAAAGAGCACGCACACCATCATACGGCTTCAATTTTTCATTCTCTCGGCCCTTCAAGAGGAAGCACCAGGACTTCCTTTAGTAGGGCTATCCGATGACTAATAGAGCTCGTCATGCTCTGTTAGAGTTTATTTTGGCGTTGCAATGCTCCCGATGTTGAGGTGTTGGCTTTTCAAAAGACTAGGGAGTGCTGTCGTCAACTATCAGGGATCAAACGCCCGCACAAGGCGCGAGCTGTACAAAAACCCCTCGCATTTTACCTTTAAACGTTAGCGAGAAACTACAATATTTATACCTACTCAGAGGGCACTGAGAAGTTTACATTCGTCAACCAGTTACTTGGTAATGTCGTGCTGCGCTAATGAGGAAAAGCACAACACGTGTTCACTTGAATTCCGCCTGGTAATACTTCTTTCTTCATTTGTTTAGCCTACGTTGTGAATAGATTCGTGAAGGTAGCAGCTTTGTAGGCGCCATCTTGAAAAAGCAAATGCGCGCACTTCTTTGAACTTAGTAGCATGATGGAGTTAGTTGATTTTGGTATGTAAAATTCTGTTACCGCCTTCAAAATAATACCTAGAAAAATGAACCGATCCTGGTCACATAACATATATAGTCTAAGTAACAACCTGAAGGGCACGACAAGAAAGGAAGAAAAAAAAATGGCTGGGGGTTTAGCTTCGCTAAACGCGAAATAGTCACCCAGTCAAAAAAAAACCATTGGAAACAATTGGATTTCCAATGGGTTCCAATAGGTTCCAATTGGACGAGTTCAGTTTCCCATTGGTTCCAATTGGAATGGTGTTCCAATTGGATTGTCCAAATAGACAATCCAATTGGACAATTTGGGTTTCCAATTGGTGAGCCCAATTGGTCTTACCCATTGCATCTAATTGGTCCGCCGACCTGCACCCAATTTATTGAATGAATGTTTGCATGTTTGACGAGAAAGGTAGAACTAATATGGTACTTACAATAAGAGCTATCAGCAGCTTAGCCTAATAAATTGTACTCATCACCTACACCACCACTGGAGCTGAAATTAAATTAAATATCTGCGCTCAGTGGGCAAGCGCCACCGGCCCCAGCATGTGAGCCTAATAAATTGGGTATATAAGTTGGAGCAGAAGTGTGTTCTCTCGATGTACATATTGAGCTAATGTATGCTACTAGTGCCTGAATATGTTGCTTGTATGTGATGCATGTGTGTCTGTTGGCTTTGATTTCCGTAAAAGCATGTTAATTTCAATTCTGTAGAAAAACGTTGATTGGCACTAGGCAGAGTGTCTCCCTGCAGTCCTCATAAATCAGTTTTCCTTTTGCACATTATAATGTGTTAAGTTGTAGAAATATTCATCCAAGATCCTAGAGCATATTATTCAAACATTTAGCTACCTTTCTCAATGAACGTAACATATTTTGTGAATATTTTCTGGGTCAAATAACTGCCTGGCCTAATGGGTCCAATTGGCTAGTCCAGCTGGATCCAATTGGTCGGGTGCTAAAAACACAACTGGAACCAATTGGTTCCAATTGGGAAATCCAATTGGAAGCAATGGGAATGTCCATTTAGTTCCAACTGGAATGTCCAATTGGTTCCAATGGTTTTTTTTTACTGGGCAGCGAAATTGCAGTTTTTCGCAGGTGGACACCACCTCCACGTTCCTGAAAGCGCAATTGGGGCGTCCACTGACCCAGCGAGCCAGTTATGCGCGTCAACTTTTTCAGCGTCAGTGTCAATTTACCCAACGTATGCCACAGGCCTGTAGCCTCGTTTACATGAACCCAACAGCAGCGGGTTGAGTCAGGAGATCGAGTTGAGCAGGGTCAGCCCAACTCGACGACAGCGTGTTTGCATGAACTCGATTTTAGCGAGTCGAGACCGGTTCAACCGCAGCGACACCAAGCGTCGAGCGGAGCAGCGGGAAAGGGCAGTGGCCGCCTCGAAGATTGCGGCATGAACGGCTGTCTCGGAGGCGCTACGGCGCAAGCGAAGAACAGGTTCGCAATTATCTCCCCTTCCACTAACCCGACTCTTCGGCTCCACCCGGTTTACATGCCATCTGTCATTGGGGGTCGAGCGAGTCAACCCACCCCCGGAAGCGGAGTTGACTGGACTCGCTCCCTTGACTCCCGGACCCGACTCTGCGGTGTTTACATGAACCCGGTAACCGGTTTTCAACTCAACTTCTCAACTCAATCCCGTCACGTAAACACCGCTTATACGTTCCAGTGCCGCGTTTCTGCAGCAATGTTGTCAACGCCAACGCATGCAGCGCACATCTTTCTGTCACTACCGCTACTAGATCAAAGTATGATTATTAGTTTGATAGTAGTAATAGTTGATGAAGATGTGCAGTGCACAGCGCGAGAGTGTGTTGCGGTTTTACATGAGGCGTGATCGGCTGCGGCTATAGCACAGTGCCCTCGTGCAGTGGCCAGAGAAGCTGTTCTGTTTGCGCCGCCGCGGATTCGATCCCAGTAGCGGCAATATTTATTTATTTATTTATGGTTTGCCCAACGTCACCCTCAAGGTCAAACATCACACAGACAGGTGAGCCGGTTGGACCTCTTGACGTACTGCTTTGGCATGAAAACATGGCACACGCGGTTGGTTCATAGTTTCTCTTTATACTTTGCTGATCTTGCTGTAGTGCGCAGTGGAAGCTTGGCGTCAACGTGCGAATTATAACTTTGTGGTCTGGTTTAATAAACTAGCATCTAATTAAGGAACCAGCATGTTTATTTGTTCTCCTTACGGCCCAGACCGTATTATGCTGCTTATTGGGATGCTATTTATAAAGGTGTCGGATTTCCAAAGTACCTTGACTGCTTCCTGGACGGAGGTAGCTTTTCTGTGTCTTAAAGTAACTATCTGCTCTTTTCCTCTCAGTATGCAATATGCATAACGAAATACACCCTGACAGATAGTAATATGTTCTGTAGTAACTAGATATGTTGATTAAAAAAATGCAAAAAAAGTATTATCAGCGAAAACATGTAATACTAAGAAGGCCGGTGAGCGCTTGTTGGCACGAGGCCCGAAGTTTTTCTAGTTCTTTAAAGGTTCCGTCCGCAGTTGCGTTGTCGTTAGCACAAAAAGAAAACATCGGTATACTGTATATGCAGTATATACGGTACACCACACGCACCATATGAGGAGCCAAGAGGATGTCGAGGTCTACTTTCGTCTTGTCCTGATCCTGCTTGGAGATCATGTGCAGGAGTTGGGCGGCCGCCTTGTGTTCAGCAGGGAGCAGGTTCGTGTTATGGACCAACTCCTCTAGAAACTCAGTCGTCAACTGGAGCAGCTTCGGGTCGTTCTCAAAGTCCTGCAGTACACAAGGCACAGGTCAGCAGAGTCAGTTCCGTGCAGTGCATGGGCGGGGACTTGATAACAGCAGACACGCACATATTGGTGTACCTTGGCAACTGCCTATAGTCTAATATTGGGGGTTAGAGATGACGGAAAGAATGCAAATAATAATAGGCTGACGTTTGAGTTGCTATGAATCGCTGGAACAAGGGTGTGGCGCGACAGTATGAGGCGCTTGACCAAATTGACGCAGAGGCATACTACTAATACTACTGCTAGCGCACAGGGTCGGAAGTAAAATTCCTAAATAATCTAAAAGGAGCGCCATTTCCTCTCTCGTCCTCCTGCACCACCACTCGCTTCCCCCTTTTGACCGTGGCTCCTCCTACACGGTGCTGAATTAGCAGGCGTTCTCCGGAGCGCTCGCGGTACTTATCGCATTAGTGCTTACGTACGCCACTCGCGTTGTTTGTCACTGCGCCGAAACGGATAAAACAAGCAAGAAAAAGCGCGCGAAAACACATGACGGTGTTTGGCCAATGGGGGAAGTCGAACGTCGAGGGAATGCGCAGGGAAGGAGGTGGGCGGCATCCTTCAAAGGCTGGCGTTACTTTTAGTTCATTGAGGAGGCAAGGAACCTTTTAAGTTAGTGGAGGTTTGTTGCATACGCTCGGTGTGTTCATGCACTATAGGTTTTAGTACACTACTGCACATCAAGCAGTTATGATCATTCGACCCTGAATTCCGCTGCGTGATGATCATGCTCACTCCCTGCATACTGCACCATCCTGGACATAGTGGTTCATATAATTTGGAGAGATCCTGCAGTGGCCACTGCATTTGCTTTGCATCTCTTTAAAATTTTTTTGACACAGTCTGTAGGCGGTCTATAGACTTCTGTCTATTAAGTCTACATCTCTACAGACAAATTTTAGAGAAAAGTCTATAGGCAATAAAAATGTTATAGACAGCCTATAGACAATCTATTGATTTATGGCCATGCACTTTTAGTAGGCTTTCGTCCATAGAAAGTCTATAGATTGTGAATAGACAAAAAGAAGTGTCTATAGGAAAGGTAATAGAATCTATAAGAAGTCTACAGATTGTCCTTAGACCATTTTTATAAGGAGTATCGCCGAACTGAGATAGTGCATAGGTGAAGTGTCACCAGATTACCATCATTTACGTGGCAGAGAGTTGTGGAAAGTTGTGACAATGGTATTGGTCAGCACACGCTTCTTTTTGGGCAGTTTTTACCTTGCATTGGTGCTGCAGTTTGCTTCACTGTGGGGGACTTTACTAGCAATTATTATTTGGCATTAGGTGGCTATTCTAAGAGGCCAAGCACCTAAATCTACGGCTGCTGTAGAGAACATGGAGAAACTTTGCAAATGTGTTTTATAGAGGCGAATCTATAAGATATTACTTTAGTTTATAGGATAAACTGACATTCTTTTGCAGATTTCAAATTAATAGTAGCTACTACTTCTGCACATTGTGCGGGCCGAGTTTAATTAGTTTAGCTTCGATTATACCTTTGCTACAAAAATAAATTCTATTACTCCTTCTTATGACTGAGCACAGATAAGAAAAATTGTCATGCTTTACCTACAAGCTTCATACATTCGAGTCCTTGAATCTAGTCGACTTCTCTGGAAGCGTCTCAGCCTCTCTTTAAACACGAGGCGGAAAACAGGAATGTTTTGCCCGGTACGTGTCAGCACCAGGGCGTATGCTGACCTGGGAGTGTTTGGAGACCCAGTGGCGTAGCACGTTGAGCACCCGCATAGTGGCTGCAGTGCTGATCATGGATTCCCTTTTGGAGCGCAGGGCTGCTGGTCCGGGGCCACCGGCGGGCCCACCGGCAGCTCCTGTGCATGCAGAGCAGATCATTCGCGTTTTCTGGCCCAGCTTGTTGAAAGGACACGGAAAGAGAGAAGCGTCCAAACATCATTAAAGGTGCACTGAAGAGGAATCTGAATTCGCCTTTTTGCCCCCGGAACTCGATCTATACGTTCCGAGCATTCTTAAAAACTTCTAATTATTGCCCTGTGCGTTCGATTTCCCTAACCTAAACCGAAATAACATCCGGCTCCCGCCTTTTTTTAAATTTAATTACCCGCAGACGGTGGGGAGTCGACCAACGCATGGAATGCCCTTCAGGCAGTCGCGTGGCGGCTTTGCTTTCGCTTTTATTTTGTTTTTCAGGTTTCCGTGAATAAATAGATCTAGTCAGAGACTACATAGCTGCAAATTAGGTCCACGGAAATAAAAATCCGCGTGGACTCTTTGCTTTCGCTGATTACTAAGTATCACTCCGCCGATGGCAGGGCGGCAAGCCGCCACGGGACTGGTTGAAAGGTTGTTCAACTCCTCTCTCCGTCTGCGGGGAATTAAAAAAAAAAAAAAAAGGCGGGAGCCGGGTCGTTTAATCGCATTTACATTAGGGAAATCGGCCGCACAGGGCAATAATTCGAAGATTTTAAAACGCTGGCAACGTGTAGATCGAGTTCCAGCGGTAAAAATACGAGTTCGCATTCCTCTTCAGTGCACCTTCTAGGAGTAGAAAGGTGAACAATAGAACCGCCTGCCTGCTTTGATTGTTGAATGTACTCCTGCAGTATTTGGAAACAAAAAAATAAACAAACACAAATAAATAAATAAATAAATAAATAAATAAATAAATAAATAAATAAATAAATAAATGTGTGACGCTTCCCAAGGTGCTGTGAGTGCAGGTCTTTGCAGCCACTTAAGGTCCCTGGTTTCCAGCGATTCCGCGACAAATTGCGGATTTTAGTATTTTTCGCACAATAATGTGTTAGCAGCCACACTCTCTTTTAATATTATTTTGTGTTTGCGGACATCAATAGGAATGGTGGAATAACGTAAATGCGAATACTTTAACCGTTAGAATTCTCTTGAAAAGTAGTGCATGGTTACGAACTGAGTCCTGCTGGTGCCTCCAGGAGACAAATTGTGTCCCAGGTGTCAAATGAAGCTGCAGGCGAAACGCTTCATCACGCTCGGTCAAAGCTATTTGCAGTTACGTTTACTTCCGTGAGCAAGTCGGCAGCTACGTAATGGCATGAAAAAGTGGTAACCGGGAGACCAAATGGCCGGGTGCTGCCGTGTGATAACGCCGCCGCAGACGTCGTTCAAGAAGACGGGAGGGGGTCTTACCGGGTATCTTGAGGTCTGCGCCGACTGCGCTAGGCAGCCGGCTGCCGGCCCTGCTGGCCGGCTGCGATCCCGGCGGTACGGCGCCGCCGCCCGCTGCCGCTGCGGCAGCGGCCGCGGCCACGAGAGGCTCCGGCGGATTGGAGGAGCCCGCGGTGGCCACGGCGAACGCGGCGGCCGCGCTGGCCGTCGACGAACGTCGCGTAGAGGCCCGTGACGAGGTGACCACGACGCCCGCCTTGCTGCTGTGCTGCGGGGAGTCGGGGTACTGGAAGCTGGACCGGGGCGTCGACAGAATCGTCGACTCGGTCTGGAAGCTCGAGCGAGGCGTCACCGAGACGCTCGAGCTCTCCGTGTCGCTGCTGCCCCGCTTGCCCTGGGCTGCACGTGAAGACGGCGCGAGCATGAGCGGCGGCGATGGCTTGCGCATAGCGTCAGGGGAACCACAATGGTGCGCCACACATAGCTTTCGCCAGGCTTCCACGTGACAGGTGGCGATAGGCAGACCAGGCGAGCGAACAGGATTTTGCTGCGCTACCGGCAAACCGACATGGCGGCCAGTGTGACATCGGCACGAGCCATCCATACGTCCATCCATTCCCTTCCTATATATCCCCTGTACTTCAGCATGAATAAACAGTTGGTAGTTAGCGCTCGTGAACGTCTCTGTGTCTCTGACTTCGTCCCTTGTCTGTTTTTTTGCGCTGAATTCTATTTAACATCCATACGTGGCCGGGACATGGCAAAGGTAGGCTTATGATGCATCTATCTTATATCTGTCACAAAACTAGCTCCTCTGCGCCGCAGGACTGTGCGTGAGGTACTCGAACCTTCGTGACTTGGTCGCCAGGCATTGTTGCAATAAATTTGTTCCCGAGTACACGCATCCCGTAAATTTTTGCTCTCGATTGTACAACTTCTTAGCTTTCATTCACATACCTTAACTGAATTGACTTGTCGGGCACGGTTGATTGTTCTAACGTGCGTACCCAGCACTAGTACATCCGGTGGGAATGACAGATGTATCAAGCAGCGTCTCGCATAGCCTGAGTCGCTTTGGAACGTTAAACTCCCATAAACCAAACCAACCAGATATATCAAGCAGTGAGTGAGCTTTGTGTTCAGGAGAGCAAGCTGCCGGGCTAGTTGGTGAAGCATGTTAAATTGAATTCAGCGCAAAAATACAGACAAGGGACAAAGAGAGACACACTGAGACAACACGAGCGCTCGTGTTGTCTCAGTGTGTCTCTCTTTGTCCCTTGTCTGTATTTTTGCGCTGAATTCAATTTAACGAGCTTTGTGTGCAATTGTACCTAGCAATGGCTAGCATATTTAGCTCTTAGCTCTCGCGAGATATGAACAAAAATGCCAAAAGCATTCCAGCGAGCCAGGAGCGCAGACATCGCACCCAAATTCAAAGCTTGTCGGCAGGCTATGCTGGAAATGTGTCATTGGCATTGGCAGCATAGCTTGCGGCCGTTTTAACGCTGCGTGGGATAGTTACGTACCCAGTACAATTGCACCGAATTTGCTCCTGAAACAGCTCCGAGCAGAGTATCTCTCCGGTTATTTCTCGTCCGAAGAAATAAGAACAATGGTCACGCCGAAAGTAGAGCACTGCACGGGCCTCAATCTGAGGCCCAAGCCCGGCCCGGGCCCGAGACATGAAGCCCAAGCCCGGCCCAGGCCCGGGGCCTCAAGCCCGGGCCCGGCCCAGGCCCGCTAAGTTATCGCTCTAGCGGGCCCGGCCCGGCCCGTGAATCCCGGAGTGAAGCCCAGCCCGGGCCCTGCCCGGCTCGTTTCACAGTAAAGCTTGAGGTATATTGCTCACTCTGAGCAAGTAGACTGCTACTAGACCGATAAGAAACTGACCGACAAAGGTTCTGAAACCACAGTTTGGCTTGCAGAAAGTTGGTTCTTTTTAACTCAGAAGGAAGTGATTAAGAATAGTGCTCGCCAGGACCGTCTTTTGGACAGTGATCTCGTGTAGGTGCGCAGTGATGAACTCGGAAGTTACGAGAGCCAAATAAAAAGAGCTGCATACGCGCGTAATAGACTAATTTTCATTCCCCCATGATTTTAATCAGTTATATTTTGCCGCCCGGAAGTATAAACATAAAAGCTGCCTAGCAAGCAGTGGGATAACATTTTTTTAGTGAACGCGATCTGACCGGTTGAATTTTGCTCTTACTGGTGGAGCGGAAGATAACGCGCGAACCACGTGATAACTTACAGGGCAAAACACTTGTCATGACAACGAGGCTGAAGAAGCGAGGAGGGATAGATGTGGTTATGAGATGAGATTTACAAACTCTCGCGAGCTTTTGCGGCTATTTCATTTACGAGACGTTCCGGACGGCTGATCAAAAAGAAAACCAAACGCGCTTTAGTTTGGGAATTTTCTCACATGAGAAAAATATAGCTATAAAATAAAAGCTGTTTTGGGGGCTTAAGCACCCAAGGGGAGTCAGGCTGTGAGAGACACCGAAGTAGAGGGCTCCGGATCATTTCGACCACCTGGGTTCCTTCAACGAGCAATGATACTGCAAAGTACATGGCTGTCATGCTTGCCGCCGAAACAGAAATGCGGCCGCCGAGGCTAGCAGCAAACCCTGGTTCCCCAACTCAGTAATCAAGCGCCTTGACCACTAAGCCACAGCGGCGAGGAAATAAGGAAATAAAGAAGTCAATAAGTAAAGCTTAGTTTTTTTTTTCTCAGCGCGTACTATAACCCATAGTTCATCCGTGTCGCTGCTCCAATGCCGCAGTTGTGTACTTCACTCTGCAAAAGTGAATGAATAGTCGGACACCAGCGGTTTCTGTACGGACCCAAGCCCGACTCGGGTTCGCAGCTTTAAGCCCGAGCCCGACCCGGGCCCGCAACTTCAGGCCCGGGCCCGGCCCAGGCCCGGCAAAACAGATCATGTCCCGGCCCGGCCCGGCCCGCGGGCCGGGCCCGGGCTTTCGGGCCGGCCCGAGCCCGTGCAGTGCACTAGCCGAAAGGTTAAAGCAAACTCGCTAAGCATTCAGCTTCTACATATACACACCAGACACGGAGCAAGAATATTGCAAGAAGCACTGCGTAGAACATATTAGTCCCTTTTTGGTTACTTTATTCAAAAAGTCACTACAGACCACGAAACTACCTGAATATTGGAAAATAGCCAATGTCACACTAGTTCACAAAAAAGGTGATCGCAGCCAGGTCTCCAATTACCGCTCCATATCTTTGACATCTGTTTGCTGCGAAACCCTGCAGCACATATTCTGGACTTGTAAAGCGCCTTCAAGATAGCAGTTTTTTTTCACATCAGCGCAGCACGGTTTTCGATGAGGGTTGTCATGTGCAACGCAGCTGACTGAGTTCATTCATGACATTGCATCCGGGATAAACAAGTGTTTTCAGATAGACGCTATTTTTCTAGATTTTAAAAAGGCCTTTGATGTTGTGCCGTACCGCCTTCTTCTGCAAAAAAATATCATGCCTTGGTCTTCCTGACTACCTGTTCGGTTGGCTAAAAAATTATTTAAGCTCACGCCAGCAGCAGGTGGTAATCAATGGTGCGTCAACCTTGCCTGTGAATGTTTCATCTGGAGTGCCACAGTGTTCTGTGCTCGTACCATTAGTGTTCCTCATATTCATCAGTGCTATACCTGTCGGCTCAGATCCACTGTCAGACTGTATGCTGACGATTGCGTTTTGTATTCCTCTGTCACGTGTCTTGGTGATTTGTGTGTATTAAAGGCTGACCTTGACAGAGTTTGTGACTGGTGCTTGAAGAGGAGCATGGCATTGCATGTATCTAACTGTTTCTATGTGCAATTTACAAAAAAAAAAAATAAAATTCTTGGATCATACCTTTTAAACCATGACACTATCCAAGCTATAGATAAGGTTAAATATCTTGGTGTTATACTCACAGCATCCCTAGACTGGACAGCCCACGTTGACATGATAACTGCCAAAGCCTTTGCGTATTTTGTATTTTTTTCCAACGGAAATTCAAAAGCTCTCCCCAGGTAATAAATTAAACATTATATTTAACAAATGTCAGGCCCGTATTAGAATGTGCTGTGTAGCATGGGGGCCTTTCACGGGTACACTCATTGACAAGTTAGAAAGGGTACAGAAACGCGCTGCAAGGTTTGTGACTGGGAATTATAATTTTCATATAAAGAGCTCAGAACTTCGCGACTGCATTGAGTGGAAGACTTTGGCAACCCCAAGAAAAATCTGCAGGATGAAGTTCTTGCACGGCATTTGCAATGATTGTACCGGTATTAATACATATTTCATTAATACATATTACATGTCACCATCTTACATTTCGGAGAGGCTAGACAACACGAAAAAGGTTAAGAGTTGTCAATGCCGCGTTAATATATTTAATATTTGTTTTTCCCTAACACAATTCTGGACTGGAATAAGCTTCCGAATGATGTGGGTTGTGCACCTGATTTTCAAAGTGCTGTTGAAATGATTATCTGACGTATTTCTTCCAAGTTTCGTGCGTTTATCAGCCCTGTGCCGATGTATGGCATGTTATCACTCATACTGCTTGTGAACTCATTTAGTCTTCTTTTAGTATGTTGTGTTACCTTGCTGACATGTTTCCCAATATCTTCTTTGCATGTGTTATTGTATGTAGTTATATCCTCCCTACAGTAATGCCTCATGGGCGCTGTAGGTACTTGCAATAGATTGCTATATTTTGGAGCGAGCCCAACTAGACGATCAGACAGTCTTCGAAGAGTAGGGATGTCGTGGTCATGATGATCACTTTGGCAACCCTTTGCAACGGGCGGCCTTGTTCAGTCAAAAAGGCACAAAAAAGAGAAAGGAAGCGCATGCGGTTGAACCAATTGGTGGCGCTGTCTGCAGATAATTAGCTCATGTGAATCCTTGCTCCGTGACGTACCACGCAGCACAGGCGGGTGCGAAGAATGAGCGGAGTGGCTTTCCGCCAACAAGCATACTGACCGCCGCGCACACGCAGGTAGTTCATGACGTTTGGCGCGGACTGGCTCGAGGTCATGGGCGGCGGCAGCCCCCGGGCCGCTGGTCGGACTTCGGTCGGGGGCTGCGGCGCGGCGCGGGCCGGCGAGCCCGTGACCGCTGCTGACGTGACCGCTGCCGCGGCCGCTGCGGCGGCAGAGGGCGGCGGTGTCGGCGGCACCACGGGTTGCACTACCGGCGGAGCTGTCGTCGCAGCTGCTGGGGGTGTCGGGGGCGGGGTCTCGTCGTGGGCACTCTGCACGCTGTCTTGCGTCGGAAGCCGAACGGGTGCACTTTTCCTGCACGCGAGCCAGGCAGGTTACTCGCAAGAGCACCGACAGGAGCGCTGACATCCGTCAGAGGACACTCAAAGTTGAGCTAGGTGCCCCAATAGATTGGCGTGCCGTCGCTGAGGACCTTAGACAAGGTACCTGATGTCGTCATAACACCAATTTTTCTTCGCAGAAACGTCTTGTGCTGCGTGCCTAGCTAATTGCAGTGAACAACACATTTCTGTCGGCTTCTGAACTGCACGGAACGCAGAAGTTTCGCAAGTCTATTTGCGCGAAAGCTTATGCCATTTCTGCTAGATGGCCTTGCTCACGGCACTTCGTCGCTACCGGGAGAATGCGTATAATCAATTAGCTCACAGCATGAATCTCGGCAATTTAGAGGGCCAGCACTGGAAAAGACGTTGCAGCTTTCGTCCAACCCATGATTTCAGTTGTGTGCCCTCCCTCCCACTTCGTGGTTCTGTGATAGATACCACTTAGAGAGGAGGTGTGTGGAGCTAGCGCCCTGTATTCGTTTGAACGGAGCGAACAGAAGTGGAGGGTGACTTGCCTTTTGTTGTTGTTGAAAACACATTGCCTGTCCGCCGGTGGCTACCTTGCCTTCCCTACGGCATTTATGTTTTATAAAATTATGTTTATTGTTTTATTTGAGCAACACAAATTCTTCGCTCGGCGCGCGCGCAGCGAGTGACTTACCGGCTGGGACTCGGCTTGGGGGACTCGTTGCTTCCCACGCTGCCCACCAGCGTGGCTGTGGACGCGGTCGAGCTCAGGTTTCCGGGTGTCGATGGGCAGCTAGCGTCGGCAGTCAGCGTGTCCGACGAGAGAGAAGCCTTGGGCGGCTCCAGCCGCGGCTGCTCCTGCTGGCTCGCCGGGGGGCCGCCGTTGGCGCCCGTCAGGCTCCTGCGCAACGTGCGCGCATGCGCCCTCTGTACGTCACGGTGCGAGAGCGCAAACTATAGTTCGAAATTGAATCTCTGCTCAAAGCGCGTGCACTCGCATACGGCTTGAACATGTTTGAATTAAAACGGGGTACTCTGTTACACCCCTGAATACGGCTAGGCGACTTCGCCGCGATATCAGTGCCCAGGGGTGAGGGGACGGAGAAGGAGACTTACACGGGCATTCCGACCGCAGTGGCAGCGGCCACCACGCTGGTCTCGTGAAGGTGCATGAGCTGGCCGAAGAAGCCGACGTCTTCGGGCGGCGCCAGCGTGGCTCCCGCGCCGGCGGCGGGCATCGTGTGAACCAGGCCTCCCGTGGCCGGCTCGGGGGTGGGCGGGGGAGGCGGCAGGATGGGCTCCGGGCTGGGTGACACGACCTCGCGGATCCGCTTCAGCGTCTGCTCTTTCAGCTGCTCCTCCTCGACTGTAGAGAGAGGAGAGCGTCGCAGAGAGCCTGGCACAATGCCTGGTCCGCGCATCGTCTGGCAACGGTGAAGAGGCTCACATTTTCTGTAGCTGAGTCTCCAGTGCTGCTGGCTTCGCGTGACCTGCTGCACGACCTGCTGGATGTGCTCGGGGCCGCTGTGGCCCTGCTGAGCGTCGCCTGCTTCCGAGAGCATGCTGGCCGTGCTGATGCGCCGCGAGTAGTCGTACTCCACCACCAGCATTCCCAGGTCTCCCCCGGTGCCGGCGGCCGAGCCTGCGGCGGCGCCGGGCTGGCCCGCGGCGCCGCCCGAGGTGCCCGCGCCGCCGCCGCCTCCGCCGCCGTCCACACCGACTGCGTCCAAGGACCTGCGGTCGGGGCACAGGGCGTCAGCAGAGAGTGCGTGCTAGCCGGTCCTCTACCTCACAGTGTTAAGAGCGCGAAGCACACGTTCAGAAGAAACGACACGACACAAATGATCACGGTTCCTTTCTGGCACTCGCTGATTTTGCACGGGAACTACCCGGGTGTGAAACGTGCTTATAAAGCACGTTTATTCTGAATTATTCAGGGCGCAAAAACAACAAGGAGGTAGAAGAACACAAGGTGAGGCGCCCTAAATAATTCAGAATGAACCAAAATCAACTAGCCCAGCAACAAGTTCTCTTAAAAGCTCATGCCGGAAAAGGCAACACAGACCGGTATTCCTGGCGTGACATGGTGAACACCGGACGTACTTGGGAAGTAACACGTGTTCCTTACGCGGTATGGTGAACACTGCAGGAACTCTAGAGTGAGGACGTGTTCCTGATTTGAGATGGTGGACGCCATTTCGGACACAATTTTTGTTCCTCACGAATGTTACATGATTTACTTAGAAGAGACATTGTTAGTAACGACGTCGAAGTTTAAATTTGCTTTAAGGATACGCTTATGTCACAGAAATCTGCACTGCATCCTTCCCTTCATACATGCTTGTAAACTAATAAATTTCGCGACACTAACACTGCATTGGTATTCTTAGTGGTTTCCAACCTCACCCAGCAATATTTATTAGTTCTTATAGTTCGTTATTAATTTTGTTAAAATTCGAACCGCTGGGTATGTGTTAAGAGGTTTAGTTGTTGTAGAGCGTCAGGAAAAAAAAAACATACCGTAACCTTAATTCCTGAAAAGGTAGTTTCATTCTGAAGGTTCTTTCCGCGCACTGATCTCAGCACATCGTACTTGGCAGGCAACATGTACTGCAGGCAGACAACTATACTGCGGGCTCTGGCGCGCGTTGATAGCTGCTGCGGTTGCACCATCTTGGCTACGCCTTGGCAACAGCGAGAAAATTTGCGCCGCCATAGGGGCATATTCAGAGCAGCCCCTCATGCCGCAGACATTTTTTTTGCATGCTTTGTACTAGCGTTTGATTGTTTTTTTTTGCGTTCTGCATAAAGCGATTCTTGGAAAGATGGTGTCACTTGCATTGTAGCGAGCCGTTACAGCTCTTTAGTTAAAAGGTTTAATTTATTTTAACAGTTAAAAAGAGTTATTGTCACCTAATCACTTATTTGTTCTGGGCAGTAAAGAATAAAGAAGTACTTCTAAGCCAGCCGGCAGGCAGCTGTGCTGCTCTAGTTTTATGCTCGCAAAATGCGGAACTCTTTTTTTTTTGCATATTTCGCTTAATTTACGTGAATTACACCCCGAATTAACTTGTACGCTCCCGGCCAGATGAGGCGAGGCCCGTGTGCGGGGGCGGCGGTTGAGGCCGCGCTCACCCGGTGGAGTCCTGAAGCGCGGCGCCCATCGCATTGATCTGTAGGTCCGGGTTGTAGTGGACCTTCTTGAGCGCCTCCAGCACCTTGACACCGTCGGTGAAGACTCGGTACGTGAGCAGGAACGTGTTCAGGAAGTCGATGCTCAGGAAGCGCAGGTCCGTAAGGCGCTCGAAAAGGCGCTCGGGGCTCGCGTAACGGATCTGCGCGCAAGTGCTCAGGTGTTGTAACATCGCCGAGTTTGGTCTGTAAACTGTACGGCTATATAGCGCAAATCCGAATGAGGACAACCCTTACAAAAAATTTTTAGACAGTCTATAGACTGTCCATAGACTTCTGTCTATAAAGTCTATAGACTTTCTGTAGACTAGTCCTAGAGAACAGTCTGTAGGAAATACAAATGCTATAGACAGTCTAAAGACAATCTATAGATTTATGGCCATATACTTTTAGTAGACTTTTGTCTATAGACAGTCTATAGACTATGAATAGACAAAACGAAATACATATAGGGAGGCAGTAGAGCATGTAAGAAGCCTGTAGGCTGTCCATAAACCATTTTTTAAACGGAAGAGAGGAGGTGGAACAAGCGCTGTTTTGTTGCCTCTATTATGTGGCTCAGTATAATCCTGTGCTTTGCTCATAATAGCCCCCACGCTATCCAACACTGATTAACTAGCCAACCAACTAGCTAATTACACGCCTCTAACTAACCAGCCTACGAACACATACGATGCCACTGAGGTTGCTTGTGTGCGCTCTTACCTGGGGCAGCTTGCAGGAGTTGAGTGTACGACTGAATCGGATGTCCACGTCGTCCTTGAACAGCCTGGGGTCGTTCCTGCGTCGCGAAAGGCAGGCAAGCGCAATAGAGTCTCACTGCACCATGACTTGCCCAGAAAATCGAGCCACGGGGTCATTTATTCCGAACCACATTATGTCTTTTTTTTGTGAATTACGCTATTGTTCAAGAGCATCCTAATTAAACTGCCCACCCGAATAATCATGTATTGTCCTGTTAGGCTGCTCTTTATGAGTCTTTTACTACTGTATCCCACGTGCACTTTAGGCAGCTCGCTTGACCAGCATTGTTATAAGGATATGATATTTTAGAACAAGCCCGAATTTTTGTTTAAAGACGCAGTAAAGGGAAGAAAAAGAAACGGAAGTTATGAAGTCTTCAACGCGAGCGGAGAAGCTGAGGATTATTTGACTGGTATTGTTCGAAAAACTAAGAGATACGTCGGTGCGGTCTGTGCAGGTGGGTTGAAAAGCAAGGCCGGCATTATATACATGATGAAGCTCACTAATTAATGAACTAAAAACCGACAAAAATTAAATTTTAATTTGAGGCGGCAAGATTATATTGAAAAATTCAAGGCCGTTTACACCGAAGGTGAGCTCAGTTTTTCAAATTTCTCTATCGGCAGTGTGGTTCGCATTGTCGAAAACCAAAAATGCGCATTTATAACCTCCTTGATGTAGTCGATGGTTTGACGGCATACCGTCTGGTCAGGAATCATGGCTGATGAAGTTCACTGGTCATTGACCACGGTAAAAACAACAAAACTTAAAAATTTGTCAGGTTGTGAACAAGGGAGCCGTAGCGCTCCCGAAATGTCATTTGTTTTTTGATCATGGTCAGTGACCAATGAAGCTCGTTGGGTTGGATTCGTCTCGTCGACCGTATAACACTGGTGTCGCTCGCATTTTTAATACAGAAAATTGAGACGCTTTTTATGTGTTTTATAACGTTGGAGTAGTTAGCGTGATTTCGGCGCATGAAGACACCATTTTTAAAAACTTCAGCGCGAAAAAGCCAGCTCAACGAGCTTTTAAATGCGTTATCTTGACGGGCGGCTTTTTGAACCACATTACTGATAAAGAAAATTTATAAACTGGGTTCCCCTTTCAGTGTTTAGGGCCTTAAATTTCGCAGCGCAATAATAAAAAATTATAAGCGCTATCACACATGTGTGTGCTGCTTGCTGTACAGTCAATCTGCACAGACCACACCGACGTATCTGCAAAATTTTTCAAAATAAAATCTGTAAAAGTAAAAAAAATCACCCTGTAAACTTCCGTTCTGTTGGCTATTATCGTGATTGTCAATCAAAGAAGAGAAGAAAGCTGAAAAATTTAGCTGAAATTTTCATCGTACAAACAGGAATGGCCCTGTCTTCATGATTTCGGCACTTTTTCTGCTAATCAGCGCGAAATTTCATGCGAAAATCCCCCAACACCTGTTTTGTGCCAGTGGCGCACCTGATGGAATGCGGCATCGTGACCGACGAAGCGTCGCTCATCGTGCCGTGGAAGAGGTCGTTGAAATGCACATTGTCGATGCACTGCAGGGAAGAAAACAAGATGACACGATGTTTCAGCAAAAATGGGCTTTCACTGTGCTGTACAACTTCACAGTTCGCTGCTACTGAGCACAAAACTAACTAACGTTAAAAAGTCTTCCCCTGTGGACTAGCAAACAACACGCAAAAGTGTGCAGTAGATTTGTATAATTATTGAAACAAACTAATAGTCTATTTACACTAATCGTGTTATAGCGCGAATAATTAAATACAACCGATACATTGCGACTGATGCTGTATTGTGAAAGAAACAGCCAGACTTCGATTGTGACCGAACAGGAGGCCACGAGATTGGAGAAGCCAGACACATTCTTGCAATTCCAGATGCAATTCCTGCCCTTCCCTTTCAATTCATCTTTCAGAAGTTTGCTTCATGAGGCAGCGCATTCGAACTTATGCTTCTAAATCTGTCACGGAGGAGGCGCTGTGTGCACAAATGCTGGACAGGTCGGTGCGATTTAAAAACAGATGCGTGCGCAGTCTTCCCTGCCTCTATGAATGTTTGAAATTTGCAATCTTGAGTTTTTGCCTACGTACGTCTTATGCCTGTTTGACCTCACTTTTTTTATGGGTCGCGCAGCAAGCATTCTTCAAATAGAATCGAAACAGGAGACCGCCATGTTTACAGTTCGTATTGTTTCCTCAACGAAAGATTTTATTTCGCCGCGATCTTAGATAAACAAGGCACATTGAAACCTTATTAAGCGGAATATAGCTGTGCTGCGGCTTTTTGCTGTGCGTGTGCAGAATAGCAATTCCTTGAGCGGGTGTTGAATTAGAGGAGTCAAAATGCAAATGCATCGGTATGCTTGATCAACCACTCGTCGTGCACTTCGTACTCGTGGTTAGGATCTGTGAATTGAAGAAAAATATTCTCAGCTGCCATTTTTCTGAGCATCGAAAGAAGTGTGTTAGAAAAAATAAGAACGACAGGCAAGAAAAATAATGCCATAGCAGATAAAGCGGATTACGTTGGCTTCTTTCTCACGTGCGTGTCTGTGTCATGATATTCTTTCAGAAAGCAAGCGGTGTGTTAGTGTACTGGGCATTACGGGGTGCTTATCATTTACACTGATCTTTTTTTTTTCTGCACAGACTGTTAGCAGAATTTTTTTGTTGCGTTTACTCCTCATTCGTTAAGTAACTAATCTGACCCGCATCTTCTGCGCCTGTAAAGTGCTCGTTACCTAGTGCTGAAATGCAATGTGAGAAGCACGCTCTAAAGGATAAGTTTATTTGGCTAGCATTATCTGCACCTGTAAAGCGCCCATTGCCTACTGCTGTAATGCAATGCGGGAAGGACATTCTAAAGGAGAAGTTTATTTGGCTTTCGTTATCTTTACTTGTAAAGCGCGCATTGCCTAGTGCTGTAATGCAATGCGGGAAGCACGCTCTAAAGGAGAGGTTTATTAGTCTGGCTCCCATTATTTGCACCTGTAAAGTGCGCATTGCCTAGCAGAACAATGCAATGCGCGGTGCACGCTATACAGGGAAAGTTTAATAATTTGGCCCGCACCATCTAACCTTCAAAGCGCGCTTTGATGCAACGCGCGATGCACTCTCTACAAGGGAAGACTGATAATCTAGATTACGTAATTTACCCCTCTAAAGCGCTCATTTCCTAATGCTTTAACACAATGCGCTAAGCACGCTCTACAGAAAAAGTTTAATATCGAGAATGGAACGCAGTTAAGCGTGGGATTCTTGCCAATGATGGAAGAAACGTTCATCAAGTGTGGTCCCGTGGATGGCCCAGAATATCACGGGGATAAGGTAGAGGAAGAACTTATGGTGGCCGACGCTCGGATTGACCTCGGTGGAAGTGAATTTCTCGTCAAGTGCTCTTGAAGCGCCCCAATGTAGCCGGTTTTCAACACTTCTTAGCAGTGCAAGGTACTTTAGTTGAAAAGGCTAACTTAGACTATGTTGCATTTCACTGTAGTGCTAGTGGAGAGCTTCAGTGAAAAAATTCGTAACCACCATAACCTTCGCCATATGATGGTGCAGCAAATATAACGGCTAAGGGCTCGACTTTATGAATACTCGGAAGCATCGGATGGAAAGTAACAGCAAGCAAAAGTTGTATTGAGGAACAGTGAGGGGCAAGAAAAATTTTATTAAAATCATAAATTCATTTTCACCTTTGCTAAGGCGCTAACCAAATATGTCTGCTTTCTACACAGGTTATTTTTAGGCGGCAGACTTTTGTGGACGACGTTTTTATACGCATTATACAGATTATAATTTAAACTGCTTAACTTTTTATGTCTTTAGTCAAATTTTACTGTTCGGCTTTTTTTGCCTGTGACTCTCACAAATCTGTTTTTATACGCAACTGTCACATGCTCGAGCGTCGTTGCTGCCAAAAAGTACTAGCGAAGGCCGTAACTAGGTGCTTTATGGAGCACGCAGTGCTAAACTGCACGTAGTCCTCACTTTTCTTTTTTTGCTTATTTGAAGTGGAGTTGTCATGCAGATGCTCCACGAAAAAAAAAAGGGAGAGATTTGTATATGAACTAAAACGAACGAGCACGCCACGTACTCTACACCGATAATAACAGAGACGCAACTCGTCCCTTTGCTATCAATCTTTCCGCTTCCATTAGCCGTTGCCCCTTCGTCGCGTGCAGCATTCGTCAATAGCACATCGGCTTTTGACGCGCTCATTGTACACGGCACGCTGTCCATAAACAGCGCTATCTGCAAGGCGTCAACTCGTCGACACGTCTTTTTTCTGGAAGCAGCAGCAGCGTGCACGTGAGACCAGTATGCACTCAGCGCTCCCCGCGCACCAAGCACGCCGCGCGCACACAGCGTGTGCACGAGAGCGAGCGGGAGCGACCGACCCGGCCGTTGCTAGGCTTACACTGCGACCGGCAACGGGAGCAGCCGGGGGCGGCGCAGCGCCGCCGCCAGCGAATACGACGACGCAGTGTGCTCTGCCGACGACACTGCAAGCCGCGTGCCTCGCCACTTTTGCGCTGTTCACCTGGCTAATGTCGCTCGTCCAGGCCGCCTTCTCCTGCATGGTGGGAGCGACTAGCTGCACCGTCACCGGCGGCGCGGTCTTGAAGTCGACGATGATCTTGAAGTCGAGACCGCCATAGTCCTTTTGTTGCCCTGACCCACCGCCAGATGCCGCCGCTGACGTGGCGGTGGAGTCGCCGCTGCTGCCGAGTCCGCTTGTAAGGCTTGATACCGAGCTCACCGAGCCCTCTGCGCGAGGTCGGGAAGGAAGGAGATGAGCGAGGACAACAATAACAGAGAACCTTCTGCGGATCTGTTTTATTATTTTAACCATGCCTGGGATCGCTCGAACGAGTGCCACGATTCCTTTGTCGCTGCATAAAATTAAGACGCAATCTATCGACCACGAATTGTCGGCTGGTCGATATCACTAGAGGGACGTGAACGGGGGCGGGTATTCTCGCCGTCTATACATGAGCATTATTGAAAGCGCACGCACAGACACGAGAGAGTAATATTCTTAGCGTCCGTGCTATTATGACAATGCAAAACCTTCGTCTAACCCCGTAACATGAGATTATTTTGACTTCAAAAAAGTTTAAAAAAGAATCCAAGATATTTCTTTTTTTTTTTTCAGGTCTCGTAATGATGGTTGCATTGCATGCCCTCGTTACTTATAGGGATGATGCGTTGAAAAACCTATTCATTGCGTTTAAATAGCTGTCCTTATTCTCTTCAGCGTTAACACAAAAATGCATTCGATTGCGAGGTTCGGCTCAGCATCGAATGCAACTCATCGAGAATCTGCTCATTGTTAGTCACGTTTCGTTCAAAGTACCGCTGGCAGCGTCAACAACCGCGTAAGCCATGAAACAAATACACAAGGGAACACTTGTAACGGGGGAGATTGGCGAAAGAAATGACCAGAGCTTGCCATGAAGCGGCGTAATGCTCGAAAAAAGCTTGCAAGCGAAGCACGTCCGTCTGTTGACCCCGGGACTTAAAGGTTTAGGATAGCGGGAAGAAAGCACTGAAGAAGCGGAGAAAAGACGTTAAGCGTGGCGGACTTTCTTTGGAGACTATATCGCCGGCGATTTAGAAGATGGCGCTCAACTGACTCAAATTGAACCTCGCAGTTTTTTTTTTCTTATCTACGCTGTCTACGTAAACGATGGGAATCGACTTTTGTAAGCGGTTGCTCTTCCGACAGTTATTACCGTAAAACTTCACGTAAGGAGTTTCAGTAGGCAGAGAAAGTAGTGCAGTGCACAGGGAGAATTTCTGAAGCCTAGAATAGTGCATTTGTTTTGGTCTAAATAGTAATGTAAGAGGCGGAAGATGAAAAGGAACGCCGGTCGTCAGCATGTCAATTGCTGGCACTCCACTCGCAAATATGCATAAAACGCTTCCTGACGCTCAAGGGCGCTATTACCACTCTGATGGTAGTTTTTTGCCTTAGCTGTCATATTTTCATTCATACGCTTACAAAAACCACAGCCGTGAACAGTGGAAAAATGGCCAGAATTATTATTTCTGTAAAAGCTGTTCACCATAAGAAGTCTAGCCTACTCGCTACAAGAAGTCAGAGTTTTCCTCACCACCGTTACCACCAGCTCCTTGTACAAAACTTGGTGCCTGTGTTCTTTACACAGATGCCGCCATAACACCATCAAGGGGATGAGCTACTTTTATAAGCCCAACACACCCTCACCTAAGCAGCCGGCAAACCTACTGCTCTGACAATCTTCTCTTGCCATCGCACCGCAAGCGATTTTAAATTCCGTAGCAGCGTTATCTGCCTACCCTCCTTATAATCAGGTGCGCATATTTACTGATTCTCAAGAAGGCCTAAGTATATAAAGAAAGTCCGTGGTACCCTTCGGGTTGTCGAGGCCATACATGCTGCTTGTCAATCCTACCCGGTGCCTATACTCATTCACTGGGTTCAAGCTAAGACAGATGTACATAGCATCGCAGCTGACGGGCTTCCCCGCGCAACAGATGTGCTACAAACTCTCCTTGCTTCGTTGCCACCAGATCCACTTCTGACGCATTTAACATCTGCAGCCTCCCTCAGGCAGCGTACACGTGCTCTGATTCCTCGGTGTACCTACCCCTTGCCCCTAATCTATCACAGTTGAAGGAGGTCTGTCTGCGAGGCGGCTGCGGGTCGGAGCGGCCCTTACATCTGCAGTTCGGCGTCAGTGGTGAATTGAGAAGAACCCGGCGGCCGACAAAGGCTCTCACTGCGAAGCACCCATTTCCGACACCACAGCGCACCACCTAGTGTGAAAATGCCCTGGAACTTCACTTGCTCTCGCTCGTGTTCTTTGAAAGGCAGGCCTGCCTTCCACTAATGACTCACATTTCCACTTTTACTTAACGAAAAAACGTTTATGCTCGAAGTTTTTGTGACTTTTTACATATAACCGGAGTATATGCTTTTTTTTTTTGTAACGCTACATAACGTTACTTACTGACAGCACCTCCTTTGCCGTGTGGCAAATTTAGCGTAAAAAAAAAGTTTTTGCTTCATCAGCAACCTTTCGAAACTCAAAACTCGGCTTTCTCTGCTGATTTTTCATTCCTGTGCTGATTTTGATTCCTGCCTAAATACTTGCCAACTGAACCTAGTACGTGAATGGAAAAACTCCGCGGTTGCCGCAGTGTGATGTATTGGCCATTGGGCCGAAAAAGAAGAAAAGCAACTCGCGGCATGATTTAGAATCCACTTCAGTAAATTTAACATCGAGCGTGCTACGCCGCATTGCACGTATGCTCTCGCAGTGGTTAATGCGTCTTGGAATCGGTTTTCAATGAGCTGGCTCGGCAAGACGGGGAGCAGTGCCAGCAAAAGACGCACGGTGAGAAAATCCGTGGAACAGCTATATGGACGATCCATTTTCGAGTAGTTTTCTGGCCGCCGCATTTGTTTCGGCCACCGAGCGAAAAAAGCTTCTCTTTTTCTCGTCTCGTTTTGGTTTCTTTATTTTTTAACGTCTTTTCCTCTTTTTCCCCTCTCCTTGAAGCCCAGAACGCTCCTAATGCGCCTGGGAAATGGAACATCTGTTTCCTGCGGACCATAATGTGAGGCCGCACAGAGAGATGCGGATACGGCTGTTATTCTTTTTGCGTTGGTACTCCAGAGGCGCCGTTGTTTCTTGTTATTTTTATTATGTGCCTGCATTCTTTTCGTGATTTAAAAATCACCCTCTCCTTGGACTCTCTCTCGCTCGCGCGGAGCTTTGAGCTAGTCGCAAACGACGGTCTCTCGAAACCGCATCCACGAGAAGCGCTTTCGGCAGTTTTACATCTTGCGGCGTATTCTCGGTGTAGAAAAATATTTATGAGCTTTTTTATTTTGTCATTTTGAGGCTCTTGAGCACGTGGATATCTTCGTCGCTCGTTAACTTAGCCTGCCCACCACTGCTGTGCCAAGGAACCTAGGCAGTGAAGGAATCTGACCAACAGCTGGAACTTTATGTAACACGGTACAAGAGTTAGCGGTAGTACGCGCGTGTTGTAGCACGCACACGTACCGAGAAAAGATGAAACACATTTTATCGTTGTCTTGAAAAACTTGGCTATGAATGCGCAAGCAAGTATTGCATGTCGTTTCAAAAACCAGCTGTGTAGTTTTGCGAGTGCTGTGGAAAATAGCAAACTAGTGCGACATGTAGCTGCCTGCATGAAGAATATATCAAACGTACCTGCGTTTGCTGAGGCACACCGAATAAACATTCTCTCTTCTTTCCTTTTTACTTTTACCTTCTCACGTGCATGTTATCGGCTGCGTTTTACACCGTCACCTATTAAAGGTGGCGGAGAACAGACCTATTAAAAGCTTGTTCTGCGGTGATCGCGTCGCTGGTAGAAATGACGCCAACAGCGCGTGGCCGCAGCAGCTTTACCGAAACCCTTCTACCTTGCCACGCATGCATCAACGTATCATGTGATAGCGTGACGTAAGTGCCACGACTTCATCTTCTAGTAACTTACGCTAGGCTCACATGCAACATGGCTCATATGATTAATTTATAATTAATGGTTTACATAGCGTATTAAACTCCTTGCACATACCACGACCGTCCTGCACATGCATCACCTCTAAGACTGCTATTTTCTCCTTTCTACATTACACAGCGCAACCATACTAACCGTTGACGCAGAAACTAGTGCCATTTTACGTGAACGCCCATACAATTTTTTTTTATGCGAAGCATACTACTTTAGCTACCACTTCAGCCCTTCACCGTGGTTATGCGCCTCCAAATCACGTGATACATGACGTCACACCACGTGACACGATGACGTCACGACAGTGGAGAAACGGGGGCCCACCTCGCGCCGTCGCTGTGGTTGTGCGCCTCCAAATCACGTGACACGACGTCACACCACGTGACACGATGACGTCACGACAACGACGTCACACCACGTGACACGATGACGTCACGACAGTGGAGAAACGGGGGCCCACCTCGCGCCGTCGCTGTGGTTGTGCGCCTCCAAATCACGTGATACATGACGTCACACCACGTGACTTGATGACGTCACGACAGTGGAGAAACGGGGGCCCACCTCGCGCCGTCGCTGTGGTTGTGCGCCTCCAAATTACGCGACACGATGATGCTTCGCATTCTCCAGGCTTAACCAAGTTAAGCCTCAGCCATTTTTTTCATTGTCATTTTTAATCAAGTGCATTCAGAAGCGTAAGGTTTGCTCACCACCATCGTCCACAATAAACTGGAACTGATCGTTGGGGTCTTCGATGAGGGTGGCATCCGCCAGAGGAATTTTGCCCACTCCCTGCGAAACAAACCAGAAATGTGAACAGGAGGGCAGGAATAATCAGGTTGCTGGCATTGGTTCGGCCACTCCGCTCTTAACCAGCTCACGATAGTAACTTCGCTTCTAGCCGCTCTTTTATTCCACACGAAATATTTCGAAGGAATAAAGAGTGCCCCGAGTTACGTCGCGTCCTGGATATTCCGTTCAAATATTCGCTTTCTAACTGGGTTTATAATGTTTAGATAACATGGAAACTTTGTAAATCGGCATCTTTAAAGGTCCACTTACCACTGCGAGCTCAAAAAGGCTTGTGAGCAGCGCAAGGATTAGAAATTTTTGGAAACAGCAGCTGTGCAGCCACTTTCAAGTGCTGTTGGTAAGCCAAAGCACTAACAAAGCACTAACATATTAACCTGTATATACGAGCTGTATATCATCATCATCATCATCATCATCATCATCATCATCATCATCATCATCATCATCATCATCATCATCATCATCATCATCATCATCATCAGCATCATCATCATCAGCATCATCATCATCATCAGCATCATCAGCATCATCATCATCATCATCATCACCAGTCTGACTACACCCACTGCAGGGCAAAGGCCTCTCCCATATCTCTCCATTCAACCCTGTCCTGTGCCAGCTGCGGCCACCTTATCCCCGCAAACTTCTTAATGTCATCCGCCCACCTAACTTTCTGCCGACCTCTGCTACGCTTGCCTTCTCTTATCATCCAGTCCGTTATCCTCAAGGACCAGCGGTTATCTTACCTTCGCATTACATGCCCTGCCCAAGCCCGTTTCGTCCTCTCGTGCGCAAAAGATTGAGAGGTGGGTATTCACAGAAAAAAATTATTAATTTCTATGCTGTCTGAGCGCTGAAAAGCCTGGATGCACGTTGGAACATGCATGCTTTATCAGCTGGAGCAAACACCAGCTGACTGTGTAGCAAGACAAGGCAAGGTAGCAGTGACTTAATAATTTTAATCTTAGCCTTAGTCGCTTTGGGACGTTAAACCCCATAAACCAAACCAATAATTTTAATCTCTGACGCGCAGAGATAGAGCAATTCAAGGTGGTTGCTACTCCATGCTACTCCAAGGTGGCTGCTACACCCGGTAAGTACTCCATGGCCCCTGCAAGACTCTGCGTGCAGTCGGCCGATTCCGGTTATTCGCTCACGCACGTATTCGCCGTCGGTGTCATTGATGTGCTGACTGCACATACGGCTGCGGAGTGTTGTTCCTCACCTCGACCAGGTGTAGCTTTCCGGCCGAGGTGCGGTTGCAGAGAAGCATGTGGTTGGTGAAGAGGTAGCACTGGCGCACCACTTCCTTCTCGCCCTTGAGGTTTGGGATGCGCGATCGCTGGGACTTGGCCTTGTCCGAACCCACCACGTGGATTACATTACCTGCGTCACCCGCCGCGGCTCGGAGTTAGCTCCCAGCGCACCCACACAGTCGGAGCAAACTAGGAGAACGTGCGGAATATCACAAAAGCGGGTAGTAGCTCTGGCTCTGTGCTAACCGCGCTCGGAAGCAATTAGACAATTGCTTCCCAAAACCTACTGCAGAGTAACACTGTAGTCCTGGGTGATTCTGGAGTCGCCCCCGACTGTCTGACCTTGCGAGAAAAGAGACGACGTCTGTGAAAAATTATTTTCTGTCATACCGCAGCTGACACTCAAACATTCGCACTGCACACTCGCAGCCATCGTTTTATTTGTACTGTCATAGCGAGGGCAGAGAGAAACAAAAGGGATAGTGATAGGTAAAAAAACGATCAAATTAGAGGAAGATAGTGAGGATACCATTGACAACTCCAACAAATTAAGGGGACCTACCGTGAGCCTTGGATACGAGAAAAAAAAAAAAAGTCTGTTAGCATCAAATGTCGGTACGTCTGCCGTAAGACTGATCATACAGACGCAGAAACAAGTGACGAACACCATTTTATTTCGAGGAGCTTGTTGTCTCGACATGAGAGTACAGAGGAGGATAAAGTGGTAGTCGTAACATGTCCGAAATCAAAGCACGTGCAATACAGCAATATCCTGCACAACCCATTTTTCATAGCATTGAAAACTATCGCTTGTAAAAAAACCCACTGTTCTGAGAATTATTTTTATCATATTCCGAATCGTTTCTTGAACTCACTGACACCATTCAATACATATCCGAGGCAATTCTCTTGCCGAAATTTTTTCTCTTCAGTTCATAGGGCTACCTATATATGGATGCGCGCGCCGGTTCGTGAGTGTACGAACGCGATAAAAGAAGCCCGACGAAGCCGTGACACCGGCTAAGATCTGGAACCCGAAGTACGCTTAAGTTTTTTGGCCGGCCAATTCAGACGAAATGGGAATGAATGTCGAAATGGGAACGTGTGCGGAGAGAATTTCGAACTGGTGTGAAGAAGACTTCCCCACGTGTAGACGCGTTGGAAAGCAGTACTGGCGCCCGTCCGAGGCCGGCTGGCGAGTGGCGCCACCTTCACTCTCTTCTTTTCTCCAAGGCGCATTGTACACCCTGGGCCAACTGTTCTCTGGGGTCGATAGCAAATCTTGTCTTCGGAAAAGAGGGATTATAGTTCCTTGTTCCGCGTTTTCTACGGCGGCGGAGCTGTTTGGAGTTTGTCTGGCAGCCCTGGTATAGCTTTAGTTGGCGAATGGGGGAGGGAGGAGTAAAAAAACAAGGCCTCGGTAGCAAAAGCAAGCACAACCTGAGTGCTCCGAGAGCGCAGCTAGGCTCTGATCGGATTTCTTGCGAGGATAAAACTGGAGCGCCGCGTGCGATTCCAAACTGATGGCCGAGGAGGCGCGAGCGAAGGAAATGAAAGAGACAAGGTTGGATCAAAAAATAGAGAGATAGGCATAGTGCTGAATGAACGAGTCTGTGAGGCTACGCACAGACAGGCTCGGTGGATTTGAGGGAGTTTCGGGAATAATGGGGAGAGTTATTGTATTTATTCTTTTTTTTTTCTCTCGGAGCCCGGATTTCGTCTCGCAGCACCGTTTGCTTTTAAGATACAGTTTGGAGAACAACTATAGTGCGCGCACTTTACGAGTTATGACGACTAGCGTTTTACTCGCGCTTGGAGACGCTTGCGCAGAACAAGCCGGATATGAATGACTCTGCTCACTTTTTTTTTTGTCACAGTGCCGCCGGAAAATGTGCCCGTAAACGAAAATAGTAATATTTTATCCCATGCAGTAGCACGAAAATTTTGAGCGGCCCTGCAAAGAAGTTTTGTTTATTTTGTTTACTTAGCACTAGGTTTGACGTCCATTTATGCGCTTGATGCGCATTTTTTGTACCGGAAAGTGCTGCCAAGAAAAAATGTACAATGGAGAATGTGCAAAACAAAGCTGCACAAACAGTGGATGAGAGGCTGATTGCTGAACATATTTTCTAAAGTGAAAAGAGAATCCGAAGCTTCCGCATTGAGGTCTGACCAATGCAAGCAGTCCGTGGTAGAGAGAGAGCAGGCAGACGGGTTGTTTCTTGACATCACACATTGAACAAGGCAGGGGGGAGCCTCAGAGTGCTTGCGAACGTTTCGACAAGATGACTTGTCGTCTGGGCGAGTAAGCAGCAAGCAAGCAGCTTTAACAAACAGTCTTGGAGCACGCTGTTACTCATTTTTGTAGATAGCAGCGCGTAATTATTATAATGCACCTTTTCTTATCGCGCTTCTTATACTCATGCCACGCAGGGCGCCGAAAATTTTGCGGACCTTCTTCAAACGAACTCTAGTACTATGCGAACTAGGTATCAAATATTGGCTACACTGTTTCTGAACGGAGCCTACAGTCTCGAAGCATCTTAAAAGGAGCACTATTCTGTTATCCGCCCTGCATTAGGTATGCAGTCTAGGTATGCAGTCATTCATCGGGTTTCAGTTACGCCGCTTGCGTTCACTACATGTAACCTGAGTAACGAAATTATTCGACCGCTACAGTGTAACGGACACCCGTCACCATATTCTAAAGCAGCTCGCCCTCGAGCAATATAATTTCTGCCCCGCAGTGAAAGAGGCTCACTGGAATCCTTTCACTGGTGCTCGGACCAAGTTCCAGACAACTCGAGAGCGGGCTCGCGATGTGCGACGGAGGGGCCCTGCGTTTTGGCTCTGAAAGTGGGGGGAGTCCGGTCCGTAATCGAAGAAGCCGCTCCGTCAGCTTGCGATGACTGGCAGCCCTGCTGACGGTCGCCTCTTCGGCGAGTACTCATGCCGCCAACTCACTCCGGGGCGAGATTTCTGCACTCGCCTCGGCGAGAGAGGACACCTCTTCTCTCTCCCCCCAACTCACTTTTTCCTCCTCCTCCTCTCGTTTGTGTGAACGAGTGGGGTAAGACGGAGGGATGGGAGGGGGACGAAGGCAGAGCATCTTGACACGGCGTTTAATTATGTCCGGCCGGCCGCGAGAGGAGTAAGATGGGGAGGCCTAGCGCGCGCTCAGAAAGCCGGCTCTTATGGCAAAAGATGTCCATTCAAGACTCGCTCCTGCGGTCTAGATGCCGCTCCCGCCTACCCTCACTGCGGTTCAAACAATCAGGGTAAGAGAGGGAGGATGGTCGCGACGAAGAGGAAGAAGGGACGAATGGGGTCGTGGGGACTGAATCCGGGAAAGAGGAGGAGAGAGAGCGGATATGGGGTGAAGATACCGGCACGCTGCCCGCCCTCCGCGCGAGAGGGCTTAATGAGTGCCCGGTCGGATTAATTATCCTTGCTTCGGGACAAGCCCCAGAGGAGTGCTGTTGCTCCGCGCTGCGCGCGTGTATTTCCCGCACACAGTGGCCTCGCACGGCCCCCGGCCGCCCGCTGCGCGCATTATGCACACGCGGGGGGCAGTGGTGGCGACGAGGCAGTGCGCCCGCATTTCGATCGCCCAAAGCCCTTTGACCCCTCTCCCCCTCTTCCTCCGGCGTTTGTGCTCCAGAAAAGGACTTGCACCGGAGACGCCTACTACCGCTGTGGTTGTGGCTAGTACAGCATCGGTTTTGTTTTGTTCCACGCGTGATGGGACTTTTGTCCTGCCCCGAACTTCGTTCGGTGAAAGCTGTATAGGGCCACTATACATAACTGCACGACGTTCCGGCGGTCTTGAAAGGCGCGTACGCCGAACGGAGGCGCGGTGATGTGTGTTCGCGGAAATAGCCGTTTCGCTGTCATCCACACATCGTGCAGAAACTAAACAGGCTCCACGCATCAGGCATACTCGAGGTTGTTCAGGTCGGTGGTATCTTTTCATGATAATTAAGGGGCGCTTAATTAAGCTGACAGCACTGTATACTATTGTGGTGAAACTGTTTCACTTTACACGTTGTTAAACGAAAATCGGATGCGTCCGAAACAGTGGCAAGTTTTGACAAGTACCGGATAGAGAAATCAGAACAGTACGCGTACACAAGAGGAGAAGTTCGAACGGACGACGCTGTGGATTCCTTCTTTTGTGTACGCGTCATGTACTGCTGGTTTCTCTACCCGGTACCATGCACCAACGGGCCCAACAAGCTACGCATCTACAGTTCTACATTTTGACAAATATTTCGCGTAATAAAAAATTTCGCTTGAAGTATCTTTCACCCTACTTCGAGCAACTGGAGCTCTCAACTGGAACTGTCACGATAGATGTAGTAAATTCGTTTGAGAAGCCACTCACCTTGCCTGACGAACACTTGGTTGACGTCCAAGAGGATGTCACAGCCTCCTATGATCATCCTTTCTATGGCCAAGTTCTTACGGATGTTCTCTGTTTCGCTCACTTCGTCGTGCATTTGCTGAGAAGAAGGATTAAAAAAACAACAACAACAGGAAAGTCAGTCCAGGTAGAGTACACACAGCACGAACGGCCCGTGCACCCGCTACACATTTTTGGTCTGTGTTTGATGCAAGGCCGCTTAATAACTAAAATATACGCAGTATGCGTAATCGAAGAAGTATGTTCACAAATTGCTTTCATAATGAAATATCCGAGCGGGAAAAAAGAAAACTTCGTTTTGTTTCAGTTTTTGCAGTATGAGTTACCTCAGTTCTGTTCCTTGTCACTTTTGGAAGAGGTTGTTACTGTGCATGTACGCTTTCCATGGTTATTATCTTTGCGTATTCTGATAATTTAAAGGGGGTCTGAAAGGGGGCTCTCAATAAAGGTACGGTATTCCTGGAACGTTAAAGGACGCCGCTTCAGGAATATCTTCAAGCTAGAAATTTTTAATGCGTTTTGTAGAAGCTGAGGTATCTGGAATCAAAATTTGAATTTCAGCGTCTACGCGCCTTTTCCTCTCCTCTCATCATTTTTTAGCACGCTCGAAGGTCGGCGCTTTTCCGACGGCCCCACCGCCGACGTGCACCACGGCAGCTGCGTGACGCCTTACAGAACCTAACCGGTAGCCATCTCTGAACAGGATTGCGCTGGAGCATGCGATGGAGGTGGGCGTGAGCAGGCAAAAGTCGCCAGAAAGGGCTCGCCAACTTTCGCGTACGATTGTGAGTTCTGTGCTGCGTGTAGGAGTGTCTTATTTCGCTCAGATGTTCATGACGAGAGAGGGTAATGATTGAGTGAGCTCATATACTCTCTTCAAAAGGTGTCTTAGAACCCCTTTAACTTTCACCTTCTTCAAAACAAGAACAGCGCCTATTGTCAAAAGACATTTACGGACTGTCAGTTGTGTAGTTTAAATACAAATATCAATAAAAAATTGCGGAAGTGGTTCACATAATTGATACATCATTGAATACAACCAATTGAAGATTAAATTTATGCGGATAAAAGGAGAACTGCTTGGCACACGCAGTTATTAGCTTGTTAGCGCAAAGATTAAATTTAGCTGAGATGATTGAAATGTATTTTTGCTGGTGTGCATATTTCTCGGCATACATCGGCTGTGGTTGTAGGCAGTTTTGACTGAGCTACAGTTTTGTTTTTTACACGCACGGCGGATTAATTTTAGTTTTGTCATACCTGCTGGGGAAAAAAAAAAAAATGTGTGTTTTCGACGCACGCATTGTGAGCAGCTCGAAACTGGGAACACTCCGGGGTTCTGTTGCTTTTCTCTGCGTTTGCTATGTTGTGTGCACTTGCCCGTCGTGGAAATGTCACACAAACCTGCATTCACACGACATCTCCATCCGCGGACATGTTTGCTGCTTGAACCAAGCTCGACCCGCGTGTCAGGAACGCCGACCAGAATTGCATAAGGCAGGCGCCCATTTCGTAACACGGGTATTTGAGTTGTTCGTTTTCCTCACTAGAAGACGGCCGAAAGCGGATCTTGATCTGACTCCTCAGTAAACTTTTCGCGACTGAATGACCGATTAGGCTTTCGCACATCGCACTTCGCATATACACGAACAAAAAGGGTTCAACGCAAAAAAATAATAATAAATAAAAGGAATGTTTCCTACTTCGCCCCGCGGAACTCGGCGCACACAATCAAAAGCTGCAAGAGCGAATACGACGGGCAAGAAGGCACCTCGACAAACGATGTGCGTGCGTAGCAGCAGTGAGCGGTCGGATTACTTGCTAATTGTAAGCTCTTAAAAGTGCGTTTGAGCGAAGTAGGTGTTCACGGATAAGCAGCTATACTTTCTGTTTTTGGTTCTGCTGGTATGTGGATTAAACAGCGCGTAATCAGTGTCGGCTTTAATTTAGCCGAGCAGACGAGCGTGGTTTCGGTTCACCTGTTGCCGTTCGACTAATTAGCTTTAGCAGCGAAAATGCAGCAATAACAAACACATATGTGATGGCGTGCATAGGCACTTGGGTCACAACGTAGGACATTATATGGCAAAATATACTATGAAATCTGCAGTTTTTAGGACTTGCAGACATTTTGTGATTACCGCTACGCACTGAAAAGTGCAAACTGTCATAAGTTTCAACTACGGACTTTTGTATCATATTGACACATGCCTTCCTTAGAAGATGAGGAAGAACGCAACGGGCCATTGGAGAAAGACGAAGTGACTCTGCTCCGTCTCGTGCTGACCTGACTGGCTGCCGGTGTTCCTCGGCGCAGGAGACTTCTTTGTAACGTTACGTTACAAATCTGGTGGAGGCAGTGCCGGGTACGCTTCCAGCGCATAATCTACCTCTCACTACGGAGCTTACTCCGGTACATCAGCGCCTCGGCCGCCGCCTACGTGGAGAGCCCCCGGAATTTGGACCCCTTCCGGCCGCTACCAGGTCGACGCAGCCTCGGGCCCCTGTAACACCTGCGGCAATGACATCTGAGAGTAGGCTTCCCGCAAACATCCTCTGCCATCAGCCGCGAACACCACCGTCTTTTCATGGAGACGTGTTCGAGGACGCCGAGGACTGGCTTGAGGCCTTCGAGCGTGTGGCACGTTATAACGGGTGGACCGATGAGCGTAAGCTCCACAATGTCTACTTTGCTCTTGAAGAGTCGGCGCGGACATGGTTTGAAAACCATGAGGCTTCCTTTCCATCCTGGGAAGCCTTCTGTCGAGACTTGAAGACCACTTTTCCAAGCGCCGACCGCCGGGAGCGAGCAGAAGCTGCGCTGCACTCGCGGAACCAGCGCCAAAACGAGAGCGTGCGCATGTTTTATGAAGACATGACGCGTCTTTTCAAGCGCGCAGACCCACAGATGCCAGAAGACAAGAAGCTGCGCCACCTGATGCGAGGCGTGAAGCAAGAACTTTTCGCAGGACTAGTGCGCAGCCCACCGCGCACTGTTGCGGAGTTCCTCAGTGAGGCTACCACCATGGAGACGACGCTGCAACACCGGGCTCGTCAATACAATCGCGACGTGAACATCATTGGGTCCGACGCACTACCTATGCAGGGCGGAAGCGATATGGATGCACTACGCAACCTCGTCCGTGCTGTCGTGCGAGAAGAACTGCAAGCACTCCGGATGCCTTGCAACACGCCGTCCTTTCCATCACTAGCTGAAGTCGTCCGGGACGAGGTGCGTATGGCAGCTGAGCGAGTTCCTGACGTTTCCTACCAGCTCGACGCGAGACCCACCTACGCGTCCGTCCTACGTAGGGCTCCCACGCAAGACAACAGTATCAATACCGCAGCTCCAGCAATGGAGCCGCAGGGTCCTCCTCGCTACACCCCTGCGCCAACCTATCAGCGACCCCGTAAGAGTCAAGTATGGCGGGCCCGCGACCGTCGGCCTCTCTGCTTCCATTGCGGTGAAGCAGGTCACCTCTACCGGGCGTGCCCGTACCGCCGCGTCGGCTTGCGCGGTTTCGCACCGGACGACCCCTGCCCTCAAAATGGCGAGCGGCCTACTGAAATCGAAAGCCACCTTGCTGCGCAACAGCATCCTGTTACGTCCGGCTACCAAGAACGTCGGTCTACGTCCCCAACAAGTTACCGTTCCTCAAGTCCGAGCTATCCCCGACGCCGACGCTCTCCCAGCCCTCGCCGGGAAAACTAATGTCAGCGGCCTTCGGAGGCAGGGTCGCTGATGTCGCGAAATGTGAAGATCCTCCGTCCTCGTCACGCCGGCTCGACGAGATTTCGCTGGGGTCAGGTAGCAACAGCATCCGACGGGCTACCTTCGACCGATACGACGACATTCCGCTTGGGACAGGTGGCGACAGCATCCGACACACTACCTCCGATTTCCGCGTAAAGATTGATGGAGCCGATGTAACGGCGTTACTAGACACCGGTGCAGATTACTCGGTAATGAGCCACGGCCTCGCCCGCGAATTGAAGAAAGTTTTGACGCACTGGTCCGGCCCGAAAATTCGCACGGCGGGAAGTCACTTGATTACCCCTGTAGGCAAGTGCACAGCGCGTGTCGGCATCCGGGGTTTTGTGTATGTCGGAGAATTCGTCGTACTTCGCGAGTGTTCCAAAGACTTGATCCTTGGCCTAGACTTCCTGCAGACTAACGGCGCTGTCATTGACCTGAAAGAAGCGCGTGTGACGTTCTCGACGAAACGGGCCGTGGAGCGCATTGAAATCGAGGATCCGGAACTCAACGTTCTGCGTATTGTCGACGATGATGTGAGGGTGCCAGCACGGTCTAGTGTGCTTGTTCTTGTGCGTCATGACTTGTTTCACGACTACGAGGGCATCGCGGATGGGCACCTCCCGCTACTTCTCGAGAAGGAGATAGCCGTTGCTCGAGGACTCGTTCATCTCCATAACGGTTGTGCTACTGTCCTCCTGACGAATTTTGCTAAGGAGATGCGGCACCTCGCCAAGGAAACGGCTGTTGCCTTCCTTCACGACGTTACTGCCTCGCCTCGTTTATGCACCGCCGGGGCCAACCCTCAAGAGGAGGCTACATCTTGCCGTCTCCTTCAAACCGTTAAAATTAGCCCGGACTTGACGCCCGATCAAAGGAATCTTCTTTCGGCTCTTCTGATTTTGCAGACTGCTTCGCCACTGGCTCCAAGGTCGGTCGTACTCCTGTCGCCAAGCACCGCATCATAACCGATGAGGCCACGTTACCGGTATGCCAACGCCCGTACCGGGTTTCTCCTAAGGAACGTGAAGCCATTCAAACGCAAGTGAATGAGATGCTTGCGGACGACGTAATCCAGCCTTCGACGAGCCCATGGGCGTCGCCAGTAGTCCTCGTCAAGAAGAAAGATGGCACCCTGAGATTCTGTGTCGATTACCGGAAACTAAACAACGTGACCAAAAAGGACGTCTATCCGCTCCCCAGGATTGATGATGCCCTCGACCGTCTACGCGATGCCCGGTACTTCTCCTCATTAGACCTCAAAAGCGGATACTGGCAAATCGAGGTGGATCAGAGAGACCGAGAGAAGACTGCATTTGTGACGCCCGACGGCCTATACGAGTTTAAGGTGCTTCCGTTTGGTCTTTGCTCTGCGCCGGCCACGTTCCAACGTATGATGGACACGGTTTTATCAGGTCTGAAGTGGCAGTCGTGCTTAGTGTACTTAGATGATGTCGTCGTTTTCTCGCCTACTTTCGAGCAACACCTGGACCGGTTGCGCATTGTGCTTCAAGCACTCAAAGGCGCACAACTAACGATCAAGCCGGAGAAATGCCATTTCGCTTTCAAAGAACTTCGCTTTCTCGGCCATGTTGTCAGTGCACAGGGCGTTCTCCCTGATCCCGACAAGACTACCGCAGTGTCAAGTTTTCCACGTCCCAGCGATAAAAAGGCACTTCGGCGATTTCTGGGCCTTTGCTCTTACTACCGACGCTTCGTCCAAGATTTCTCCAAGATAGCTGAACCATTGACAGCACTAACCAGAGAAGACATACCCTTCCTGTGGGGAGGCGATCAAGAACAAGCTTTCCAGGAGCTCCGAAGCCGCCTCCACAGGCCCCCCATACTCGCCCATTTCGATGAAAACGCAGCAACTGACGTCCACACTGATGCCAGCAACGTTGGCCTTGGGGCTGTACTTATCCAGTGGCAAGATGGCGTAGAACGAGTTATAGCTTACGCGAGTCGAACACTATCCCGATCGGAGGCGAACTATTCAACGACCGAGAAGGAGTGTCTTGCGGTAATCTGGGCCATAAGCAAGTTTCGACCATACCTGTATGGACGACCCTTCCGTATTGTCAGCGACCATCATTCGCTGTGCTGGCTGGCCAGCCTCAAAGACCCGTCTGGACGCTTGGCTCGATGGAGCCTTCGTCTTCAAGAGTATGATGTTACCGTTGTTTATAAGTCGGGACTTAAACACCAAGACGCAGATTGCTTAACACGCGCGCCCTTAGACTCCGCTGCAGTGGAAAACGCCGACGATTTTCCCTTCATTGGGGCCATTACCCAATCCCATATGGCTGACCTTCAACGCAAGGACCAGGAGCTGGCGCCGCTCATCGAGTATCTAGAAGGCCGCGGTGGTCGGGTACCGCCTGTTTTTCGTCGTGGCTTGCAGTCATACACTTTACGAAGTGGGGTTCTCTACAAGCGCAATTTTGAAAGATCACAAGAGACATTTCTGCTCGTAGTACCTATGGACCTACGGCCTGACATCTTGAGCGCTTGTCACGACGAACCATCCGCCGGCCACTTGGGAGTTAGTCGCACGTTTGCCAGAATTCGGGCGAAGTATTATTGGCCGAAATTATTACCTTCAGTACGATCCTATGTTAAAACCTGCCGTGACTGTCAACGTCGAAAATCTCCCCCCATGAAACCAGCCGGATTTCTTCAACCTATTGCTCCACCGAAAACTCCTTTCCAACAAGTGGGAATGGATCTTCTTGGCCCTTTTCCAAAGTCAACTAATGGAAAGCGTTGGATTGTTGTCGCGACGGATTACCTGACCCGGTATTCTGAGACCGCGTCGCTCACAAATGGAACTGCCACCGAAGTCGCCGCATTCTTTGTTCACGACGTCGTATTGCGCCATGGCGCCCCGGCTATTATTATTACCGACCGTGGGGCAGCTTTTACGGCCCGCCTGACTAAGGCAGTGCTGAATCTTACACACACTAGCCATAGACGGGCCACGGCGTACCACCCGCAGACTAACGGCCTGGTGGAACGGCTAAACAGAACTCTGGCCGACATGCTGTCCATGTACGTGGATATAGAGCATAAGACCTGGGATCAAATTCTCCCATACGCCACGTTCGCATACAATACGGCACTTCAAGAGACGACGCGGATTACTCCCTTCGAGCTTGTCTTCGGCCGCCGAGTGACCACTCCCCTGGATACGATGTTGCCCGTATACCCCGACTGCGAAAGTGAACTTGATGTGGACGTCGCTAGTTTAGCTCAGCGTGCAGAAGAAGCGCGGCAGCTGGCACGGCAGCGCATATACCTACAACAGCAACTAGACGCTGATCGCTACAACCAGGGACGGCGCTTCGTTTCCTACGAGCCTGGAGACTATGTATGGATTTGGACACCCGTTCGCCATCGCGGACTGTCTGAAAAATTACTGCGCCGGTACTTCGGGCCATACCGTGTCCTCCGCCGCATCAGTGACGTTACTTACGAAGTAGAATCTGCCACCCGAGACCCCTCAAGCCGCAGACGACGCACGCTCACTGACGTTGTACACGTCGTCCGAATGAAACCCTACCACAGCCGCCCTGCTGACCGATCTGGAGACTGATAGTGCCCCGTTTTGTGTTGTGTTCCTCCTGTACCAACCTAGCCCACTATCTGTCAGCCCGTAGCTCACCAGTATGCTCCTAGTCGGCCGCATCGAGGCGATGCTGCAAACAAGGGGGGCAATGACACATGCCTTCCTTAGAAGATGAGGAAGAACGCAACGGGCCATTGGAGAAAGACGAAGTGACTCTGCTCCGTCTCGTGCTGACCTGACTGGCTGCCGGTGTTCCTCGGCGCAGGAGACTTCTTTGTAACGTTACGTTACAATATTGTCACGTTGCAGTGACGGCAATTCAGCAGTCAGGAAGACAGCAACAAAACTTGCAAACGAAGCTCTTTATTTGGGCTGACTTTACGCCCGCAAAGAACTGATTCACTCGGCGGCGGCGTAAGCAACAAACGTGCTTGTCACCCGTCGAACTGCGAATGCCCACCGCTCGCGGCATCGCTCAATTTAAAGACAGCAAGGAAACTTCGAGATAGCAGGTCAATATCATCTACAGTAATCTAGAAAAACGTAGATGCAGCTTTTCATGGCTGTGATCAATCGAGATTAGTCCGGTCGCTTCTCGTGTCACAAACGAAAATGATAACACCCCTTTCCTGCGGCCTTGAGCGAACATACGGGCACTAAAATGATACGTGGCAATATACTCGCCACTGCTCGTTAGCCGCGGCACCAACGGAACAACTTCTAGTTTCGCAAAATTTATCTTCCCATGTCGTGTCCCAGTATCCGTGGAAGTCATATAGAGGACGGCTTTCTTAGGCTTCTAGCAACTACGATATTAATATGCATCGCACTTGACCAAACGGAGAACAGAGCGTCGTCGTGCCTGTCCAACGCTGTTACAATCCGTCGCACCAGTCAAACTAATCGTTTCCGGGAGGCATCGAATTAAACATATGGGACGTAAACGCGCAGCACAACTTCACCTGTCTGTCGCCTCATTTGGCGGGGATCCTTCCGCACTCGGGGTCAACATCATTAGCGGGTCACCATTCAGAGAGAGAGAGAGAGTACGTACGCGTGACAGTTCCTCGAGCTTGGTCCGTGCCGTCTCCAGGCTCCTGCGTTCGACGTGGTTGTGTGGTGTGTGCGCTAGCAGTTCGTGCAGCGTAATGATGTAGCGAGGCACCTGCGAGGCAGTTTCGATCACCTCGTTGAGAGACAGAGAGAGCGCGCGCTGTTACGAATGCACACACGGAAGCTCTCGACAGCACCACTGTGCCTCCCGGTCGGTGGCATGCATTGGCCCTTAGGTCGAACTCTGACACAAAAGGGACGCTGGGAAGAACGACGTAACCATCCGTTCTTTATTCTTCTTGAGGCGTCAACGTGACACCTTGACAAGAGGAGAACGTCAAGACGGAGACTAAGACGGAGACCTAACCATTACTGACATTGTAATTACTAACATGGCCGATTACTGACATTGTAAAAGATTCCCGTCGGCACCCACATGCACACCCATCCCAAAAAGTTTGTAGACCTTAACACTGGCGATACGTTTGAATTTATTCTCATCCATGGCGCACGACTGGAGATTTAAGGGAACGCAGTGTAATTCGCACATTCAGAATTAGACTGTATGTATGTATTTTAAGCGACGTGCAACGACGGCGGGGAGATTATGATTTTCTCGCTAGTACTGCGTTCCGTAAACTTTCGACAGCGGGCATATTGCACCACCGGGGGGCAGCTGCACACCAACCTGGTGCATGGGGTAAGTGAGGAATGTCTCCAGGGTCCTCCCCTGAAGAACGGTCTTCTCCTCGAGTCGCTGCAGTATGGCGGCGAACTTGTCGCGCTGCTTGCACTCGGCCAAAACCTGGAGGCTGTAGTGGTGGTTGCGGACGTACTCTTGGTAGATGGTCAGCATCGGAAGGAGCATGTCGAACAGATCTCCTGCAGGGCAGTCGCCCGGGCGTCGATGGAAAGGGGGGGGGGGGGAGGGTATCGAAAGGACAGCGGGACGAATGGGAAAGAGAGAGAAGACACGCACGGACGCGCGTACGCACACACGTCGGACACACGGAGCGAAGACAACGGCCTCTCGCCGGGTTCCCAGCCAGAAGTGGGACCCGAGCCGCCCCTCAGAAACGACAGCAATGCGCCCCGCGCGATGCGTCGAACTGGTCCCTCTTTCGCGCTGTCACCAGAGTGTAGTTCTGCTCTTAACTTCACTGGCGTCTTTGAAGCAGTTCGCGTCTGTCGGCCGATCGTTTAACGCTGCAGAGTGAACAAGAGAGCTTTACTTGGCAGCTATCGTAACCCAGTGGAAGTTAAGTGCGCCAGATCAAAGCAATGACTTTGCTACACGACGGTATACGGTATTCTGCCAGCGGCGATCACATTACACCACGGCCGCCTACTTCTAGGATTAGTTTGACGCACAAAGACACGAACAGCTCAGGTATAGCTGATGGCTCTTTAATCTCAACTAAACTTACCAAACGAGAATTTATTCTTACCGAAATATTATGCAGCTCATGGTGTACTACGAATGAAAAGGCTCAGTGCCGTCAGAAGAATTCGTTTATGAGTAGATTCTGCAAACTGTGATTCAATAAGTTCTTGCTGTGGGGTACGTTACTTCATCAAAAGGAGATATATCTGACTTGAGAGAGAGCAGCACACCTAAACTTGAGAGCAGGTAACATAAAGAGTAGCACACCTAAACGATGCCAGTTTCTGGGAACGTCGTCTTGTACCGGCTTTTAAGATATTTGGTCTGCCAGAACAGCAAACAACTTTCAACGGTATCGAATAACGGGCATTGTTTGCGATAGCCTTGAATATTACATTATTATACTACTTTTAAATTTTATACTACTAGTGCGATAGTTATTCGTGGACATAATATACAAAAATAAAAGAAGGATAGTGATTGCCTAAACCTTTAAGGAACTTTGAAATCGATACTTCTTTTCGGCGCCATTTCACATCCGAAAATACGTCCTATCTTCTGTCTTGTTTTACCTTCTGTCAGACGTTGAACTTTTAATAACCGAAAGCAGTTGCATGACGGGAGAACGGGCGTCACTGTATACTCTGTCGATTATCACGTTGGCAAAGCGAAGTTTAAGAATTCGGATGTCTACAAGAAAAAAATTTAAGAAAAGAAAGGCAGTGCAGAGAAAAACGCTGTTGAACTCGAAGTACGCCAGTTCGAGACACCGCGCGGCGGAGACAGTTTGAAGCAACAATGAGTAGCGTACGTAGATAGCAAATATTCAAGATAGTAAAGCACGGGCCATCAAACTCGGTCCACTCTGTGGGTGCTGTCGTGCACATTCACATGCCCTCAGCATGCTGCAGGCGCTTGCGATGTGGACCGTGCACTGAATACCAGGCGCGTGCAACAACAGGCGGCGCATGAATTCGCTGGCAAAGTGCCGACCCTCGCACGTGGAGGCTCCGTTTGCTAGCCACCGTTTCAAGAGGTGGGTTGCTGCATTCATTGTAAAGTAAGCACGGAATGATGCACGCTGAGGTTTTACCTGATTCGATAAGCGGGACGGGCTCGGAGTTCGATAAAGCATTGCTTCATATTGTTCTTGCTTTATTTTTTGTGCAGCTTACTTGTAACGCATCATAGTTCGGCAATGTCTACGTGGGAGCCCAAGGTGGTCGAAGCTACTTGGCGTGACAATGGGACTTCTTTCACCACAAGTCTTTAGCCCTAAAAGTACGGAATTGCGACAGGGTCTGCCATGCTCTTTTTTTTCTAAGGCGAAAGCTTTATATCGAAAGCCTTAGCTACAAAAGCCGGTGTCGTTGTCGGCGTCCAGGAAAAGTGGTCCAGAAAACCCCAATGACGTCATCAGCAAAGAAGATAATTTTTTCCCAAGGCGCGAGGAATTGAGTCAAGGACCTTCAGATCGCGAGACGAGCAAGCAACCCGTAAGCCACAAAATCAAAAAGCTTCTTGGTGAATAAAGGTGAATCAAGTGTATGCGTTTTCTTACGACTGTGTGTTAATGAGGAGGTGTGCCATTAAAAAGAAAGGAAAAGTATACATTAAAAATTAAAGCTTTCACCTTCAAAGCACATACGTAGTCCTAGGTGCCCTCCGTAGTTTTGTTGCGAATGCCAGGCCTCCCGAAAACAGAGATAGTTTAGACATGTCACATAGGACCATAGTGTTGTAAAGCCAGGTATTTTTTAAAAGTTTAAATTGAGTTCATTTTATCGCTCAGCTCGCTTTTGAGCCTAGTATAACTCGAGATCTTGTTTTTAGCCACCGCAAGACTAGACAGAATGTATCCAGTTGGCAGCAATTTCTAAACGTAAGTGTTCTTACACGATTATGTGCCATCCCTTGAGCCGAGTTCCTCGGTGAGATATGTCAGAGTGAATACTACCAGAGCTGCTCGGTTACCACACAGAGCGATTATCCGCAGCAAATATTTTCGTTCGCCCTTGCTCGCAATCTGCTGCCATGCTGCACGACTGGCAGTGTTCCCACATGTAGCAATCAGGGACCAACTAGTTGGCCCAAGCGCCGCATGAGTGAAACGCGCCATTCGTATCGCGTCGCTGCGGGTGTAATTGAGGAGACATGCCTGGAGGTTAGCTAACTTAGCGTCGACTCCGGAGCGCTCCCTTTCGGGCCAAACTGGGGTGCCGACGGCCCTCGTGACGGCATCCAGATGCGCACCGCTCGGCTGTGCTCGGCCCCTGCTCTAATTGGGGCTACTGGGATCCATCAGGCACTGCGTGCCGCCTTTTTCCAGGACCATTACGCGCTGACAGTTGGTCGTTGCCTGGCGGGCCGGTTTTTGGTAGGTGTAGTAAGCGTCTGAAGCGAAGGAGCTCCTCCTTCCATTTCCCTCCCCAGCGACCCTAATAGGTCTAATGGCTTCTCCTGTAATTCATTCGGGACAGAGAGCGAAACAGGGTAAGAATGAGCTCGCAGAAGAGGCGCTACATGTAAACAGCTTGCGCTTTTCAAGCCTTCTGTCAGGGCAGTCTTATCCTGCACTTCATAAGTAAAGCGTATGTTAAGAAGTAACGTAAACAAGAACGAAAGACTACTGCAGTGCAAGACACTTACCTTGAGGCTGTTTGCCAAAGGCAACATACGCAACCAAACGGCAGCATCGGGCATTGCGCCGGCCTAGCTATGAAATACAAATTTGAGCTCGCGGATCTGAAGCGCCCACTGTTTTGTTATTCACGCTTCGGCGAAAAACAACACGACGGGAGGGGGTGCTCGTACTTGAAAGTTTTTGCAACGATCGTGGGGTCAGCTAGAGAGACATCTTTTTCATCTGTGTGCGCACGCTCGTGCGAATGCATGCAACGAACTGTGAATAGCAGCTCAAACACAGTCCTTGAATCGCAGCTTCTTCTCCAAACTTTGCGCTTAGGGGCCTCAAAGAGAAGCCTCGGTGCGCTCAAAGGGCTCGAAGAGGAACAGAGCCTCCGTGTTCAAGCGGCACTTCGCAGCGCGAACACAGCGGACGGGCCGCATGCATCGTCTTGCTTCTCTGGGCGTGCTCGGCATGCTGTGTGCAGGCACGGCTAGCACCGAAGGAATGCATGCGTGAACAAAAGAAACGGGCGAAGAAACGAGCCTTCACTGCTCGTGGGGGCGCTTCGTTTCTGCCCCATTTCGCATTATGCTGTTTGTCCAGCAAAGGCAATGCTACTCTCAGCTAGAGCGTACCACTCGCAACGCTTCTCCCTGTACTCGCTCGAGTTTAGCTAAACCTGCGTGAACCTGACGAGGTAGAAAACAATTTTTCTGAAGATATTAAAAATGTCTGGTGTTTTTTTTTTATTCACAATGACATAGTACAGAGATTGAGTACGATTACCTAGACAAGCTAGATGCCGTTTGAAATGGAATGCGTTATTTCTCTAATAATAGTATGGAAGGCAAAAAATTATTTCACAAACGTGCGCATGATGCCGTCAGCAAGACTGCAGTGGCGCAGTCCTCCGTCTAAGGCGCATGAGACAGTATGTATCGGCGCTCATGCAGCGATTCCAGCTCTCTAAATTACAAATCTAAAACGCTCACAAGTTTTTATTCATAGAAATGGAATGTGACTGATACTTACGGAATGATAGAATTAGTAAAAAAAAAAGAAGTACCCGCTGTTTGCCTTGCTTCGCGTTTTGTATCTGTGTTTATAGGCATTACGAGTTCGATATGTACTTGTCGTTTGAATGCAATTTTTAACTGCGTGATGATGTAGGGAGACTTGCGAAGTATAAAGACAAATTTTAATGTGAATGAATAGTTTTCTTTGCCGTAGCGAGAGCTTTCTCTTGAGTCTAGTGACTGTTTATTCTTGATACGATATTGTGGTGTTTTTTTCCAACATGAAGAAAATTTTTTGTAATGTGCTTAAGTGCGTCTTCTCTAATGTGTAGACCTCAGATACATCACGACAACAAGGAACTAATTACATATTTTGCATAACTTTTCTTGTTTCAGTGTTTTCACCTTTTCTAAAATACAGTACGTCTATCTACAGTCCTTAATCATATTTGCATCACCCGGGAAATGCGGGCTTGCTAGGTGCTTTTTTAAATATTATTTTTCTTTATAAGAAATACTCGCGGCGCTGAGTTTTTCCTCGATGTTGTTTAACCTTCCAGCTTTGCGGTTAAAGGCCTGAAGACCAAGTGAAACAAAACCACCTACGCCGCTAAAGGATCGCTTTTTGTATATGCCGAAAACCTGCGTCGAAATGGGTTACATTTAACGCCAAATTTAATCTGCAGTAGATTGCACCAACATGCTGCTGCTAAAAGCAGCAGTGGCTAAAAGTAACGTGAAACAGCATTTACCTTTTGGTATTAGGTATCTTTAAGAGCTGCTTAATACCTTGCACTAGTAAACTAAGAACAAACCGGTGCAATGGAATGATTGCCCTTTGCAGGCAGCACATCATGTACTTGTTTCTTGTGCCGGAGCAGATGATAGGCTGTCTTGTTCGGGTCTCCAACAGGAAAACTAAATCGATGAAATCGTGCGACGTCCTGTAAACAGGACAAATAGGAAGTCTAATTTCACGAAGAACGTGGCCAACGTTTATAGTGGGACGCCAAGGTCAGGTATTCTCTGTCTGGCCCCTTTATAACTGGACAGTCTTTGTAGGCTATAACTGGACACTAGGCTTTCGCACCCACAATGAGCATAATTATTGTCTTGTCAATACCGATAGAAAAAACGCCGCCGCGGTGGCTCAGTGGTTATGGTGCTCGGCTGCTGACCCGAAAGACGCGGGTTTGATCCCGGCCGCGGCGGTTGAAATTCTTTGGAGGAGAAATTCTAGAGGCCCGTGTGCTGTGCGATGTCAGTGCACTTTAAAGAACCCCAGGCGGTCGAAATTTCCGGAGCCCTCCACTACGGCGTCTCTCATAGCCTTAGTCGCTTTGGGACGTTAAACCCCATAAACCAAACCAAACCGATAGAAAAAAAAACATTAGAACGTCGCGCGTGTGTTGGCGTGGTTTGTGCTTCCTCTAGGCCCTTGCACACAGATTGAGCTTCAGTAGTGTCTTGTCAGTACAGGTATTTGTATACCTAGCTGAGGGTTTTACATGCGTTAGACTCGCTTTCGCAACAGATGTAGATATGCCCCCTCCCCCCCGCTGTCGTAGATATGCCGTAGTGGACCACTATCCTAATGAGGTAGACTGGTGTACCAAGCAGGGGTACCACCTTGGTATGTGTACCGCCGCAGCGGACAACACATATTATAGCTTAGTGGCCCATTGCTATCAAGTGACCCACTTCAGTGGAGTGTGCCACTACTATGGCGCACCACATATGCATGGAGCTGCGCCTTGCGCTGAAGTATCATTTTGCAATGATGTTTTTTATTACCACCGGGCCCCACATCGCCAAGAAGCGTCCAGTGTTATAGAGTTTCCATTAGCATGAGGCCATCATCTGATCTTTCGTGGCTCTTTATGGTGGTGTGCCCCACTGCAATACGACAAACTCTGTGCCATATAATGGCCATATAATGGTTCCAGCTGCTTCACACATGAAACCATTATAATAAAGACCTAAAATCTTTGTTATTTTAATGAGTCTTCCGCGACATCACGGCTTAAAAGAAATCCTACAGAGTTAGTTATTGTTTCACTTGGCCTTCAACGTTGTAACGTAGTAACCTGCTTTGTTTGCACCTAATTTTTGGCAGCGCTATACCGCGACTTAACTGCAACGTTTTAAGAAATACTAAATACTGAATGTTGAATATCACGCGCTCTCCCGCCCTATGATTTTTTCTTTGCTATTGTTTCGTCTCACTAAAATTTCTTCATTCTTATTGACCAGGCTTGCAATTAAATAGCTTTTAACGGAGACAATATAATGCAGGGGAAAAAAATGCGCACATTGTTTAATTGAAGTTTTCTCGCCCAGAATGAAAAGAACAAAATATGCGTACACGACTTTCGAGGGAAGCAGCAGCGCAATGTTCCGATGACTTTCCAGCGAGAACAATGCACCAGTATGTTTGTTTTTTTCCCCCATTATTTTTGGGCTCAGGCAAAAACTCCCGAAGCAATCTTCGTGATTGAGGGAGACGAGTCGTTTCTTTCTCTGAAAATTGCTACGCGAGGCAATTTTTGAAAAGCGGAGGGTCCTGCAACATGAAGCCGACCGACCGCGATGAAAGAAGACAGGAAAGACAGCTCGAGACCGCCTCTGTCTCTCTCTTTCTTGCCGTTCGGTTGCTCTTATAGAGGCCCGGGCTTGGCTCGGCGTGGCTTAGCGCAGTGCTAAAAGCCTTTCCCGTTCACAGCGCGTGCGACCTCGCCCCAAAACGTCGAGTTTCGGGTTACGGGGCCTCCTCATTAGCGCAGGTCTGCTGTCGAAGCAGAGAGCGCCGCGGGCGGTATTGTGTCGCCGCTGATTTCCTTTATTGTTTTTTTTTCTCCTGTCACGGCGGTGCGGTCCAGCGGCAACGTCCAAGTCCGGCTCGGCAGCGGGGGGTAATCTGAACGGCTAAACGGGAATGATGAATGCTGATTGAAGGAGCGAACCTGCAGAGAAGCGCATCTGGGAACTTCAGTGCGATGGACAGACTTTTTTTTTTGTTTCCGCTCTTGCTGACCGCATATACTGTAAGAGGAGTCACCGAAATCACGGGCTATTGTAAGCATCGATTATTTGTGAGGTTTCAAATTGTGGTGCTAATGAGCGGGTACTGTTTGTTTACGTTGCACGAAGATTGTTTGGGAAAGGAAATAGAGAATAAGAACGGAAAATAATACTGCGCAGGTTAGAAGGCACTTGAACACTGTAGTAGAAAGGAAGGAATAAAATAATAAAAATAATGGGACGGTCGCTTTGTATCTAAAATTTCCGGAAACGCGGGCGTTGATTGTCCATTCTTGAAGTCCAGGAGAAATGCCTTTTTCGCACACTTTGTGATTGCCATTTTTGCATGGCGTCGGAATAATATTCAGTAGCTCATTTCACTCGCTACTTTATCACGTGTTTTTGTATTGCTGCTTGAAAACCAACGATCACCGTGTGCTTCCTTTTCGTGGCACCACAGTTAAGGCGCGAAAGAAGACGGGATTATGCAGTAGTAGGCTCTGATATGAGTTTATTGCAAAACGCGCATGTCATCTCTGGAACAGCGACGCTTGCGCACTAGCAGCCCTATTGGCCTACAGAAGCGTACAAAGCTGCGCTACGCTACGGGCAGCGTCTGCAACACCCGGCACAAAGCGAGGCACAGCCCTTGTCTACGCTCGGTGCGGGAGAACTACGTCCCGGCACCGGTTGCCTCCACCGAGGCTGCGACAGCAAACAGACGAACAAAGGAAGAAAAAGAGGGGACAACACCTATAACACAAAGGCATGTTGTGGGAGGGGTGTACCGGAGGGTCGTACGTGTCTGTCAGTTCGACTGTTATTTTTTTTTTTTAACGGATAGTTATGCGCAGGTGTACGTATAGATAGATGGATAGCCACATAAAGCGAGACATCGAGACAGGACAGCAAGAAAGGTCGAGGAACCTTACCTGTACCTTCAAGAAAAATGGGGCGAGAGCGGAAAGAGGGGAACGACCGGTTGAAGGACGCTGACAGGCGACGCTTCTGTTTTTCGACAGGTGTATATATGCACTGGTAAACTCTACGCTTTGCCTCGCTAAAGCCGGGAAGCGGTGCGGTTGCTACAGCCGGCGTTAGCCAATGAGAGAGCGGTCTGTAAAGGCGTTAGGTGCTCGTAGGAACGGCTCACAATTAGCCAGCGGCCTGGACGATCAATCGTGCTTTTTAATTCCGTCGTGAAAATCCGCTTGTCGTGTGCGTGGCTGTTCCTTACATGAGCACAGGCTACTGAATTCAATCCCCGACATACCGCCGCCGTCAGCTGTAGTTTGCGCAACGTCAGGAGGAAAACACCGCTTGGACGAGACAACGGCAAGAAAAGAGAATTGGAAGAAGCGCTTCAAATCTGCGCCATCGCTGTTGTCACGTCCCAGCGCTGTTCCGATTGTGATCCGTTGAACCAACTTCCCCTAAAGCAAGCCTTGCTCAAGGGCGCGCTGATTTAGTGGGGCAAAGCGTAGGCACTGCGGCTTTCTATGAAAGGCGTACACGTGACGCGGGCCGCCACTCTTTCATCGTAACACACTTCATTCGCCCAGCCCGTCATAGCTTAACCCCTTTCTGTCGTGTTTTCTGTGTCTTTTTCTGACCCACGAACGCTATTCTATGCGCAGCTGGCCCGTTTTTACCGCTGTTCCCCACCTAAAACAACGGGCGTTCTGGGTGGCCAACATCATCGACGTATTGGGTAACAAACATAACGCGCCAAACCCCAGCTTCAACGCATCCATTTAAATAGAGCGACCCGGACCTGGGATGCGTGTTGCAGTTTTCTTTCTTCCTCTCCCCTTATTTGCCTGTAACCCTCTCTAACCGCGAAACCCTGTACAGGCAACGCACACTGTACCTCTCTGATGCGGTTGGCACGCTTCATTCTTCTCGCGTAATTCCTCAAATAATTTGAAATTCTCAACGTTTCTCCGTGTTTCTTCTTCAAGGTTCCTAAAAGTTGTACTTCAGAGGGACAGAAAATTGGTGAGTGTATGGTTAGTTATCTGTGTTCAATAAAGTGGCTGAAAATTTTCGGCGAAAGTTCCGTTATCGCATAGTCAAGTTGCAGGCGCTACGTAAATATACTAATTTTAATGTGATGCATGACATGCCTTCATTAATTAGAGGAATTTGTAGATGTCACGACAGCAGCACTCAGTGCGAGTCAGCTACAAAGAAGATTGGCATTTTCTGCGCCGTATCGCTGCAGTCACTCAGCATGTTGAGAAGGCAGTGGTTGACTGCTACAACAGCTCCAACCATGCATTTCTTCGCAGGAATTTCTCGATTATAAAACATAGCTTCATTGTTTAGAAATGAACAGCGTGCTGCTTCAGAATTCAGCTCCCTATCTTTGTACTCAGGTGCTCATTATCCATTCAACTACTTTTGTTGAAAAAAAAAATTGAAAACGGCATGGAACAAAGAAGCAGTTGGAGTTTTGCATGCTGCTGTGAATGGTTTCTTTTCTCTCTTTTAATTTAATTTTCTCAAATGTCTAGGCTACCTTGCTTCTAGTGGTGCCAGTTCAGCGCATAAGTTTTATTCATCTTGGTGCTAGCTGCGAACAGCGTCGTCTGTGTGTGGTAAAAAAAAACAACAAAAAAAAACTTGCGGATTCTCAAGTGTCAATTCTACTGCCACGAGTAATGCGGCAGTTAATGCCCTGTTGCCATGCGTAGCCACAAACTGCGAGAGTACCTGGGAAATATTCACGTTCGCTGTCAAGACAAGCTAACCTAGGTCAGCAAAAAAGAAAGCACAAGACGAGAAAATAACTAATTTTATGCATGAGGTTTCAAATTAGCCTCCCTAGCCACCTGTATGATCGGCCAATCAGAGCCCTCTCCGCTATCGACCGGAAAGGCACTTCACGGCATGAACGACTCTATTGTCAGGCTGCGGAGAGGAAGTAGTCTAGTTCAGGCGCGTAGCGAGGATAACGCGGCGTTGATTCGGAGGTCGCTTTGTTTTCTGAAAGAACTTGTCGCGCACCGCACGTACCGCGGTGTGGCCGCGAAAACAGAAAAGAGGAAGGCAAGGCGTAAAACAAAAAGAAACAAAAGAACTCCCCTCGTCAGCGCCTCCCGTTCAGTGAAGGAACATCGATCGACCACTGAAGACCGACCGACCGGCCTGCCAGTGGTGCCTCATTTTTGGGTCGCCTTTCTTCCGCGCTCTCTCCGGAAGGGCAGGACGACGCTCGGCGAAAGGGAAGCGGTGTCGGAAACCCCGTCCCCCCTGATTGAATTTAAGGTTTGTCCGCGTCGGCGCATTAGCACAAAGGGACGGGGAGGGCCTCGCCTAAGGGAAGAGAGAAAGGTCTGTCGAGAACGGCAAAAAAAAGGGAGGTGGCGTGGGGAAAAAAGGATACAAGAAAACAAAAAGAGGACCAGGAAATAGCCTCAATCTTTTCATCGTCTACCTTTATTTTATTTTATTTCTCCCCTTTCTGTAGCGGTGGCAGCGGTTCGCCTCTTCGAAGAGCGAAGGCCACGCACCGTAAGTGGACGTGTGTCTGCCCTCGAGCGAAACGAGTGCATTGGGGAGAAGGGACCGACTGTTCCTCGCGCGTTCCCTAAAGCCTTCCTTCGTTCGTGTTTATGTTGCGAGGGTGTTTGCCTTGCAGCAAAGGCGCGCTCCTTTTGTGATCCTCCCCGCCAAACTCCTTTCAACGTGGGTTCCTGCACGCTCTTCGTTTCCAGGGACGAGACTGTTGATTTTTTCCAAATCCTGAAAAGGGCCATCTATCCCACCTCTTCTGTTTGTCAACTACCTAGGACACCCATGGAAGGTGCTTCGTCGTGAAAACGCGCGCATGGCGCTTTTAAAAATATTTTTGCTCTTTTCTTTTTTGTTTGCTACGAGTATATCGTTGCGGACTTAACCTCCTCGCGAGGATTCTAGGTTCCGTTCACCTAACTTGGTCGTCTCAGTGTTTTAGGCCTTACGGTGGAGTATTTCCTGTTCTATGCCTCAATCTTTACTAATCTTTTGAGTGGTGGTTTTCAATTTCGCTTTATTTGGTCCTGCCACTAACCTCCACGCTTCTAGTTTAAACCTGCAACGACAACAACGAGGAAATTGAAAGGTTCAGCTAAGGCGCACAAATCGAAGTAAAGTGAGAGGACGTCAGTGCCCAAGTAACAAATAAAAAAAAAAAACGTTAAGGCGCACAGGTGACGACACTGTCAGATTAACGTAGCTACATATCACCTGTGTACTATGAGGTTGCGCAATGCGTAGTTTTCCAATCTGTTAGTAGCCTTGAGGAGAGAACTTGCAAGTGAGTAGAGATTGGGTGTTTTGCTTACTAGTTGCATCTGTATAATTGTATTCTCTGTCACTAAGCGAGTAGTTCAATAAAATACTTCATTCTCCATCCGTTCTACGGTTTGTAGCAGCTCCTCGCTGCGTGAAACTGCCTACAGGAGCGGCTTATCCGTTCAACTCAGTATTAAACTGATCGCCTCGGTGAGTTAGAATGGGCAATTAAATTCTTCCTCAACACACACGCTGAACGAAACAAGATATCATCACCCCGCCTCGAAGCATCAGCATTACATAGCATTGCCTTGAAGTAAAAAAAAATTGCGATAACTTCGAAACAAATGTTTCGAGTAACAAATAAAGAATGCCAGAAAGGTAAGCATAAGTGAAGTCAAGATGCATTCGGCTCAGTCGTTCTTCCGCAGTTTAGGCGTTCTGAACACAGGCGAATTAAAAAAAAAAAAGAGTGAGGGAAGAAGAAATAAGAGAGGTGAGTTTGTATGAGAGAGAAAGAAAGGTCTTTTTTGCACGAGCTTGTTTGGTACGGGCAGCAACAAACCAAGATTTGCAGTTTTATTTCTACTATTTGGCTTTGGCAATGAATTCAACACATTGTGAACTGCATCCGACCATGAGATGCCCTTGCGCAGAGCATTTTGATGAAGGTAGCTTTGACTTCATCAGCGCAAGACGCGCCTACGCGACATCATTCGAAAGGATACTTCACGCCTTCTTTTAAAGTTCCTCCAGTACTCGGATCTGGACTCCAGATGGTGACAGTAGGAGTTGACTATTGACTATTATGGGTCACTGTGTGTATGGCGATGTATATCAGCCAGATCTCAGGTATGTGTCTGATTTGTGGACACTGTATAACATTTAAGTGTCGCTATGTTGAGGCAATTGCCGGCAGGGTCAGCAAGGTTAATCCCACCTGTAGCTTGCAACAGCCTCAATTCAACTCATACGCGTCGTCTTATTCGCCTTTCTGTTGGGCTTGGAACTGTCAGAGATGAAAATTTCAACGTGGCTTGTTATGATACGACTACGCACAGAGTGCGTCAAAAATAAAATAAAATTATGGCGGTAATGCTTAATAAATGACAATAGGGATGCAGATATGATGCAGTATGTAAGAATTGCATCAGCTAAACTTATATTGTCTCAATTCGTTCCGTACAAAAACACAAAGAACACTGTCGTGTGAGTGCAGTAACAATGCATGTGGAGAATAAGCTGCGTTTACACTAGCTTACACTAGGTTAGTTTTACAATTCTTCTGTTCTTGTGACAGTAAACATGTTTGCTTGGAACTCATAGTGAAGAAATGTTAGTGCTTGTTCAACGGTAGCCCCAAGGCAGACAGCTCAGGCAAAGATTGCTTCACTTTATGGTCTGGTGTGTTTACTTTATGTTCTTGTCCTACATATGTCCCAACTGTGCCCTTCATGTCTTCTGTCACTGCCGAAATAAACAGGCTGGCTTTTGTTTAGAAAACGAGTATGATTTGATTAGAGGTAAACCAATTTTCCAACCGTGAGTTAGGGCTCCAGACCTCGTTGTTGAGAGCCAGGGCCGAACACCGTGAATATTTTCATGCATTGGGAGCAAGTGGCAGCTGGCTGCTGGTGAGTCGCCCTTTTAGAGAGGGTTAGCTCGGTAAGGGCAAGTTGTTAAGATAGCTGGTTTTCAGTCATTATGGGATAAGCAGCGCTTGCAGAAGAGGACGAAGACGATAACTGCGCAGCTGTGTGTGTCGTTTTTCCTTCATTTTATTTGTCTGCAAGCGCTGCTTATGCCATGAGGTTCAACTTTTTTTTTTTGTCATGTGGGATGCACGAGGAAGGCGGAAAAGTTCAGTCGTTTTGTAAGCGCAGCTTTCCTTCAGGTGAAATGTATTACATTGAAAATAATAGCGTGTTAAAATCTGGTAGACTGGTGCAATCAAATTTTCCATTTAGATGCTTCGTTTGTATAGGAAATACCGTAAACTGACTGCATTAGAAGAACCCAAATTGAATTTTTGTGGCAGTGCAGCTCGGCAGGGACAACCGATGTAACGAATTGACCTATTAATAATGTTACAAGGGCTCAAACGAGGAATTTTGATACTTGAAATTGCACTGTATGTAAGACTGCTACTTTCGCCACGAAAGGTTCACAAAATGCTTTTAGGGATTAAGTGAATGGTAGAGCACCAAATTTAACCTCGTATATATACTGCACAAATTTCAGTAGTTTTCATTCCTAGTTGCAGAGGGTTTTGCTTTATGGTATAGCAGAAACCTAATATTTTTTTAACATAGCCCTTGAAGCACAGTCACTACGCCAGAAGCGAGAGGTATTGAAAAAAAATGAGCCTCAAACTAAACAATTTAAAATTTAATGAAGCATATTGCGATACCAGCAGCTGTTGAAATAATTTTGATTCCTGCTATTAGTTCATTCCGCATGACTGACCATGTGGGTTAAGCTTTATCGGTGTTAAAGGTTTAGAAAATTACTCTATTTCTTTATTTTGATTATAATAAAGCTCCTTGTTTATCATCAGCATGCCCGAATGTGCATTTTTATTTTGCTTAATGAGTGATATATCGAATTATATTATATTATATTATATTATATTATATTATATTATATTATATTATATTATATTATATTATATTATATTATATTATATTATATTATATTATATTATATTATATTATATTATATTATATTATATTATATTATATTATATTACATATTAAGCAGCAATATCATTTTTTTCTTATAAATGTATCAGTCGTTGAACACTTCTGCAACACTAGAACACGAAACGAGGAACTGCGTGAAATTTAAAACTTCTTCCCACCATTTTTATTGCGCTTGTGTTCTAGATTGAATATTAAATTTTTCATTAGCTTTAAACGCTATAGCAAGCCTAGTTTACGAACGTTGGACGCATCTTTTCCTTTCGGAATCACGAAATTGCAAAAACAAATTTTCGAGAAATTCGAAATCACGTATCTTCAGTTTCTCTTTCATTTTACAGAGAAGTGGGACAATTACAGCCGCTAAATATCGCCAGATATTCAGATCTTCTTTTACGTGAAACGAATTTTATCCCAATAAGCTGAGCGGCTGCATCATCCCTTGTTTTTCATGCATTCAGGTAGAAATGCTCGAGCTGAATTTTTCTCTTGAGAACAGCACAGGGTGGGAGCTTCGAGCTTCTCGAAGGGAAGGCGAAAAAGAACCTCACAACATCAGCGGAAGCACACGACGGTCGACGCCACTGGCCATCATGAAACTCACAACTCATCCATATCTGAATGGCGCCCTCTCTAGGGAACCAAGCGGTACTGCGCGCGAGTCTTGCATCAAGTGAACGGCGCGAAAGACGCGACACGCCTTGGGAGACCAGATTGCAAGGCGAGCTTTTACATCTTTCAGCGGTTTTACTTTATTTCTTACTGCACGATCTGTTACCGACTATACCCTACTTCACAAAAACCATGCAGGGCTGTGGAAGCCAGTCAGCCTATCGGGCTTCGAATCTAGATCGCTGCGCGTTCAAAGTGACGGGTCACGCAGGTTAGCCGTTCGTACGTTTAAAAGGAACGCTAACCGATAATGAACGGGTACTGTACTCATCGTTCGCGAAGGTAGTTTTCGTTGTCTCGCGTGAACGGCTTTTCAAATCTGACCACTGATTTACTGACGCTATCCGCGTCTTTCGTAACGATGCACGTTTCACTGTGCACCCAAATTCGTAGCTCAGCTTTCTGTCCTACACGCGAGGCGTCCAGAGCCGCGAGCGATTCTTATGGAGTACTTTTACACTTCCCAGCTGCTGCGAAGCTTCGTTTCTGGCTTTTTTTCGCTATCTCAACACTTCGCGTCGCACATGAGTTGTAGAGCGTAGTGAAACTTCTAGCGCGCGACGCTAACAGGAACGGGCGTCCCGTATATATACCCTCTCGCTGGTCGTGTCCGAGTGGGGCTTTATAAATAAGACCGGCCGAACACGGCCATGTAACCGGCCCCGACAGCGCAGCAGCGGCGCCCACTGAGTGGATCCTCGAGTCTCTAGCGAGCGACAAGGGCCTCGGCAGTGGATATGTCTTCATTTGGTACCGAGACAGCGGCACGTGAAGCGGCCGCGCGACCCAGTCATCCCTCGGGAGGCTGGCGTCGCTCGATGCGCCGCCCCGTGTTTATGCGCGCTGTCACTGCTGGCGGTCGCATGACGGCCGCCGGCAGTGCGGACAGCGAGGAGGTGCCGAACGCTTCCTAAAGACTTCACATTTCGAATTCGGGCGCCGCCATATTGCGGGTTGGATTGCTGCGTACACCTGGCGCTACCACTTCTGCCGTGGTCGCACTAGGCGCACAGAACAGCCAAGTTAGCAATATGGCGACGCTACAACGGTGACCGTAGATGGTGTGTGTGTGGGGGGAGGGGAGGACTTTCTTTTATTCGAAAGTCGTCGAGGTCAACGGCGTCGTACGTCGTGATTAAAAATTCAGCGTTCACCTGCTTGCAGAAGAGCATGTAAACCATATGCGTCTGAGAGATAAGGGGCAACGTCCGATCAGAGCTCCGTTACCATACCGGTCGCGAAGCTTCCTCTAGTGCTGGTGGGGAAACTTTAATTTATCGACCTAGTGGTTTTCTTGATAAGACTTAAGGGGGGGGGGGGGGGATGAGTCCTCTTCCAGGCGGTCATGAGCTTTCGACTTTCGGCGACATCTATAGCTCCTCTCACTACACGCAGTTCTGACACGTGTATCAAAATCTGGCGCTCTTATTGGGCTGAAATTCAGAGGTGAACAGACTGTCATGTCACCTGCGCTATTCAGAGGAAATGCTCAGCGCGCCTCAAAAAATTATTTAGAGAAGAAACCAAAGTTTTCAGGATGTGCCGCTATAGCTCATGGATTGCGTCGATGACGGGAACAAATCAGTAAGAAATGGTTGTTGCATTGATCGCTTAAAAGCAGGAAAGCGACCTAAATATACAATTTCAGGATTCAAGGATTGTATAGCGCCAGAGTCAGTGGAAATTGTATATAATAAGGGCGAATTTCTAGATCGTGCTTTCAAGCTTGAAAAACTGGCCCGAAAAATATAAATCGAAACAAAAAATACCGAGCCTGATGACACCCGTTGCCACCCAGTTTCAGAAGGGAGGCTATTCGTATTATTCCATCAAACCCTCTTCCGCAAAGTGGCCAAGAGGAATAGCTAGATTTTGGAGCCTCTTGCATGAAAAACGAAAAACTGCAAATAAAATTGAGCGTCGTGTTTGGCCGGCCAGGCAATTAATTCTGAGAGTTAAAAATAAAAGTGAAAGGGAAAATATTAGTGCGGGCAAAAGCACAGACAGGTGCCTGAGAACGTCTCGAGTTGAGTTGGCGGAGGACCACGTATGCTTATGCTGTGCGTTGGGGAGAGCAATATAACTAGACAAGTTCTGTCACCAGCTTCCGGCCGAAGGAAACATATCATGGTGATGCCTGTGGTTTGCTTTTAATACTTTTACCCGAATATATTGTGACGATCCCTAAATGTGAATAAAATATCACTTGAGTCGAGGCTACATTCCGCTCCTCTTTCATTTGGGGCCAAAAACTATTGGCCTTCCTTTCTTTTTCTGTTTTGAGTGTTTACGAAGAGACCCCTGTTTGCCAGTTTCGGTTCTTATAGATTGTCTGGGTGTTTTCTCCTGTTAAAATGCTAAAATTTTCTTTGTGGTGTTTATCTAAAGGCGGCAAGGAAGAAGGAATGCGTTGATATTGCCTTTGTGTTTTTATAGTCAGTTGCTACTGCGGAGCCCACAGGAGAACAGACGTTGTTGTGATCAGAACGGAGTTGTCATGAAGTTAGTGTGTGGCTATCGTTTGCTGCTGCGTTTTTAATTGAAAGTGGCTACGGTCGTTTTTATGATACTTATAGTAAGTCACTACATGTTTAAGCTTCCCGTCTCTCTCTTGTCTTCCTTGGAGTGCAGTCACACGCGTTTAGCCGTTGACCTACAACTTGGCTTGAAGGCTTTGACAGGGTTGGTGTGGTTGAAACGCAGTAAGACAGGTTGTTTTTTTTTGTATGATTATTCTAATAGTTAGTTTATGCACCAGATGATAAATAGTGAGTACGTGGCGCATTGATACAAATATCAAGTCTGTTAGATATTGCTGACCGCTGTTTTTACGGTGGCGCATAATTACTCCTTTAATTGAAAAATTTGCCAACGCAATTTTTTTGTTTTGTTAGCTCTTTATTGTTTTTTTCATTTCCCTTACCCGTCTAGAATGAACGTGGGTACACCCCCTCGCACTTTCTTTTCATCATGTAAGTGTAAAAACTTCGATTAGGGACTGTCAGTTTCTTTTAGCAAGATATCTTAGTTTCAAGCACATCGGTTAGACGTCTGAGTTGAGATCGACAACACCGTTTAGTGCATAGTTCAGCAACAGGCGCTTTTCATATAACTTTGTGCGTTTTTATACCAAGAACTGAGCAAGCCGGCTGTTTAAATGTATTTAGGTAGGACCTTTCTTTCTTTCTCACCTGCTGAAAAAAACGTACAAAGGGACGCTCGAATAGCGCGACAGATGCGAGGAGCAACGAAGGAGATCTACTTCGGAGGGGGAGTACGTGAAAAAAAAAAAGAATCAACGTAACAAGTGGGCAGGGTAGGGGGGAGGGGAGCGTGAGAAGTGGCAAGGGTAGAACGAACGAAACGCGAGAAAGGGGACGAACAAAACGGAAAGTCTCTCGCGAAATGGCAAGAGGTTCTCAGAAAAATTGCCAAGGGGGGTCATAAGAGACGTATCAGAACGTGGAGTTAGTGAGCTCGGGACGTGATCGGAGAAGAAGATATTTGTGACAAGAAGAAGAAAATAGCATTGTGAGAAGAAGAAGAAAAACAGCAAGAAGCGGACACGAAGAGCGGAAAAGTAAGCCTTAAGGCAGTGAAAAGGAAACGGAGGTGGCAGCTTACCCAGGACCAACGTCGGCCAGCTCTCCATTCTGGCTGTGAGACCCTTGAGGAAGATTTGGTGAAGAAACATGAGCGTCTCACTGTGGCCAGGAATGAAAGAGAGAGAGAGGGAAAGGATTGTTGAGAGGGGACTGCTTTTCGCTCGCCGCAGCTAGTGCGTAGCAGGTTCGTCGCTAGTACGTAACAGAGGAAACAGGAAACTAGCATCACCGTAGCGGACAAAAAAAATAATTAAAAGACACGATGAATATTTCGCAAGTTTTAACGAGATAGCCATAGGAGGCCCATGAGGCAAAATGCGTGGTCGGTCATCGTCGTAGCAGGTGTGCTAGTTCGAATAATGTGATAGACACGACTATACTGTGTAAGAAGGATTGTTACAATCGGCGGCATCGTTAGCGAGAGCGCGGGCCGTCTTCAGCTCCCTTCTCTTGTTACTTGGAAGCAGGCATGAGGGTATTCTCCTCACTGAAACTGTAGAAAAAGAATATGCGCCAATACTGCTTAGCAACAGACAGAACTGTAGTTTGAATTCTATATAAAAAGCGAGTTCTCCGCTTTCTTTGCTACTGCACTTTTTGCTGCATCCATCGTAAAAGTAATACCGCTATTAACACTGTTCCAGCGCAAATTTTTCTGTCACTTTTCGTCGGCGGAGGAAGGGGGGGGGGGGGGTATTGACCTATTGACCGCGGATAGAAGGTTAGCTTTTATTGCTACACGGGGTACTGAAACAGGCCTAGAGTAAGCTTAGAAATAAGCCAGCGACAGGCTGAGCTGGTTGCCTAATACCGACCAGTAGCATGCAAGTCCGCATTATGAACACAGCCAATCACATTCGTTTTAAACATGCACGAATTGCTCCTCGAGGAGTTGCGCAAAGTGAATTAAGTAAACACTCCCTAAATGCGCGTCTTTTGAAAGCACCGCGTGTGCCTTTTTCCCACTAGATCGATGCATCAATCTATGGGTTGTTAATGCATTCATGCTTCAAACATTTTTGCTGGGAATCTGTTTCATGCGATAGAAGCCGACGCGGCGGAAAAGAACAGAAATCTAGCTTTCAGCAGATCTCTTTTTAACGCTCCTACTTTTGCGACGTAATCTAGCCTGGGACAGCAATTCAGCGAACCTCAAAGCATTATGTTTTAATGGAGATTATTTTCTATAGATGTTATGCGTCCCCCCCCTTCCAAAAAAAAAAAAATCCTTTCAGACGACCAAGTACACACAGACACACCCGAAAGAAAAAAAGAGTTTAGAAGTAAGTGAGCAACGCTTCATTGCTACAAGCGCTGTAGATCCAAACACGCACGTGACAATGTTGCAACGCTGTCTACCGGGCTCTGACCCCATGAGGGCGCTTTGAAAGGAAGCGCTAGAAAATCGAACAAGCCAGTGATAAACGAAGCACTTCGTTTCGTTGCAGCAGGTAAGCCCCAGGCCATTAGGCAACGCAGGCAGACGCTCTTGACAGGCACGTGCGTTGCGACAGGCCGTAAACAGAGAAACGCTAAGCTCAAAAATCGACGAGCTGGGACGCAGATGAGTGATCTCTCGCTGTTTCGCGATCCTCCCGCTTCAGATCGCATGTCGGCACGAGCGGCAGGAATTGATCTATTTGAGAGAAACAGTTGCTTTCGACGAAGCAGTCAATTGAGCTGTCTAAGTACGCCTCGAATTTGTTTGTGCTGCCAGATACCAGTGTGGCCGACGCCCGCTTAGTCAATGCAAAGGAAACAACCCTTGGAGCGCTAGGTTGAGTGAACCTGTTGCTCTTGGTAGAGTTTTCAGCGTAGTACGTTGCCTCGGTCCTGCTAGTCACGCGAAGCATGGGTTGCACATAGCATAAATGAAAACAATAAAGAAACTTCCTCATAAAGCAAAAATTTGGAGACAAACATGCATGAGACGACGAGCGCCGTTTCTTTGTGTCTTGATGGACATTCTCACGACGGTTTTTGTTTAAGAGCGTGTTTTTGTGAATCGTGATTAACAGCATTTTCACGTACTCTTACGAAAACTGAGTGGCGTACGCGAGGACACCAGCAGCGCATTTTGATGTTGGCCTTGGATTACAATCACGAAACTAAGTTTGTAGAAGAGTATACCACTGCGCTGTTGCCGCCTAGGTGGACCGAGAACGTAGACGTATCGAACGAAAATCAAAGAGCTTCACATAGACTGAGCAGCAGTTGACAAGCTCCAAACTCTGCAACAGTGGCCTACTTGGGAACAGCTAGGTTTCAGTCGTTTCTCTCATTCACAAAAGTTCTTGTAGCCAGCCTAAATAAAGTTCCAGTTTGCGCAGCCAGTAGCAAAATGTGGCAGTGAAAGAAGGGTATCCACTTGGCCCACGGACTAAGCACCTGCTTCAAATGCGCAATATTTATTGAATACCACTTCACCGGTAAACATTTAAAAAGGTACCTTAGGCTCTTAAATTTGGCATTTCGCTTACTGTATACCCACCGCAGTGATGTTCTGCGGCGCGACAAATCACTCACCCGTCAGCGCAAGGAGTAGGTTTGATTGACAGAGGGGCAGCTTTTCCACGTATTTTATTTATAGAAAAGCCAAGCACTGGGCGAGAGGCACCTTAGTGCAAGGGAATACACATATTTTTAATCATAATTAAGATTTTGGAACGTAACAAGAAAAGAGCCAATTTTTACAAAGATACCTTAAAGGCTGACCAAATGTTGGCCAACACTGTTCCGACTTCGAGTTATTGATCAATTCGCTCTCGCCCTGCCATAAGCTTGCCGTCCCGGTTAGCTCAATTGGTAGAGCGACTGCTCCGGTGAAGCGGTGGTCCCGAGTTCGAACCCCGGACCAGACCGAATTTTTCTTTAACTGCGAAGTTTCTGAGAAAGCTGTACAGCTTTTCTTTGCAGCCGTTTGGCTGCGCTTGGGCGGACGTCAATGAGTAATTACTCCCTTATTACATACCTTAAAGGGGAGCACAGCTCAATACGTGGCACATAGAGCAAGCAAACTGTGCCTTGAAGTTTATCAGAATTGAGGTCTGCAAGACAAAGGCGACCTTGCCGTCGGGTCATGACGACGAAGGGAATTCGCGCAGAAGCTGATACTGGGAGAGAGGGCTGGGGAGAGAGAGAAAGCACTCGCCTGTTCAGGAATATAGAGTTGACTTCGTCATGTGTGCAGGGAGGTTTCTGAGAACTTGCCGCCATCTTAAATGGCCTTAGGAAGCATGACACCAGCAGCTGAAGCTGCTCCACGTATTCTTCTTCCGCCTCCACCATCCGGAACACCAGGCTGTGACGGGGACACGTGACAAGGGAAAAAATAAACAGTTGTTCTCTATTCGCCTATTGCACATTTTATATGCATTCATCTTTTTTACCTGTAAACATTTTTTTAATGAAAAATACCTGTAGGCACAACCTTGTGCCATTCAGTGCAAAGAGAAGTTTTATTGCTTGATCACAGAATCAAAATGCACTTTGAGATATTACTTCGCACTGTTGGTTTACTACTCTGTTTTGAAAAATATTCATTTGGGCTGCGTTGTCGTTGCGTTACACGCCGTATAATAGTGTTCTCTCTTTTTTTTTAAAATGTGTTTTGAACTGCTTGGCAGTATGTGGGTGAGAGGGAATTTCTAAAGAAGATGCGCATTTATTTTTTCATGTGAATCAATTACTAGGCTTTTTTACGAAAAGAATATGCTTGCTTTATCTCCGAAGGCATCGAAAGCGGTTCACTCAAAAACTTTTGTGGAGTGAAAAAAACAATTGTTGCATGCTCTCATAAGGCCGCAGTCTCTTCAAGCATTTCACCTCAGCCTATTCTAAGAAAGATGTGTCAAGCCAACAAAATATGCTCGAGCATTTTTTGCGGAGACTTTTCTTCGGGTGGTGCCTCAGATATTCTGAGACGCATGCATGATTCGAGAATGTCCATTGTCCTTGCCGTTTGTTATCATCTTCGAGGTCTTCATGGTAAGCTCGCACTGGTGTGCCGCCCATTCATGCAGATATTTTTCTAAAAAAAAATTAAAACAATTTGTTCCCTGGCGATTTAGCTGGCCATATATTAAGCGAGAAACCCTTAAAGTAACCCGAAAAAATAAGGAAGCTCAATAAAGCACCAGCGCAGAGCAATGCGCGAGTATTAAGACTTTCTAAAATTATTCTGAAATTTCAAAGCAACTTTCAGATACTTTTAAAATTTTTGAGAACTATAAAGCGCCAGGCTATCGCACTGACTTTCCCAGAGCCGATGAAGTACAGCCTGAAGCAGCGTTAACGGCCCGCAGGGAAAAAAGCTAGCAAGAAAGATGTCGGAGATGGCCCAAACAGAGCAGTGCGGTTCGGAAACGTTCCTTTTCACGGCGTTGCATGGTTCATGTGTTTAAAATAGAACTGATGTTCATTCATTCATTCATTCATTCATTCATTCATTCATTCATTCATTCATTCATTCATTCATTCATTCATTCATTCATTCATTCATTCATTCATTCATTCATTCATTCATTCATTCATTCATTCATTCATTCATTCATTCATTCATTCATTCATTCATTCATTCATTCATTCATTCATTCATTCATTCATTCAAATCCCCTTATAACCAAGGAACTGGACTTCTTTTTTAGCCGCAGTTCGTCTCGCACTATAATTCATTAGTTGAATAAGTGTTTACTCAGAAAACCACCTTAAGAAAATTAGAAATTACTGTAACGCTTCCAACAATTTCGTCATGACGGAATTAAGGTTCAAGAACACCAGCCGTTAACAATACTCGAATGACTAAAGGCAGCCTAAACTCGGCTTTTAGGCCGTTAATCTGTGCCAACTGAAGCAACTTGCACCCACTGCAGCTATTGGTTACGCTCACGGCCTCACTCCGTGGTGACGAACAGCAACAAAATCTAGCTCCCAAGGTTAAATATTCCTCTCCTGTTTCTCCACTGCATTCAGGCTGCACACGAAGCCTTCCACAGTTGCCTCTTTACCGGGGTGCACTCAAAGCAGCCATCACGCGCTTCGCGCAGACTACGCATTTTTCTAGGCCACGCTGCGACTTGCATCAGCGAAACAGGGGAAAAGGTTAAAAAAAAAAGCCAGAATAGGATGACTTCGCCCTTTTAGGCAAGGGTCGTCAGCTGGACGAGTTGGGGCTCATAGCCGAGGGGTGGCACGCTAAAAACAATAAAATGCGGTAAGAATGAGTTCTCTCTGTCCCCCCTTTCGTCATCATCATCATCGGCATGGCGCAAGCGTTCGATGAGGAGAGAGCGTATGGCGGAGCGACGCACGCATGTACGAGCGATCGGGAGTTCACTCGCTTGTCGAGCCGTTTGAAAGCTGCTGCGCGCTGCTCCCGCTGGCGACTAGGCATAAGCGGCTGACGCGGTTCAGACCGGTTCGCCGGCGAGGCGGCCTAATTGGCTGCAGAGTTGATTCCCGCTAAGCCCATTAGCACGCGCGCGGATAATCGAATGACCGCTCGGGCGGCCGTTCCTACATAATTAACGCCGCTGCCCAACTCGTCGCGCGCAGCGCGCGCGCATGACGAGCCCTCTATCTCGACCCCTTCACTGCGATCCCCCCCCCCTTGCTTTCTCCCCCACGTGGCACCAGCGCTGCCCGTGCCAGCTTGGCCGCGCTGTTGTTCAAAAAAAAAAAAAAAAGGATAACGGCAAAAGAAGAACTTCGATTTTCAGGACTTCTACTTTTCTCGTGTCTTTTCTCTGTTCCCCTTAGTTTCTTTCAGTAAGCTCCTACCCTCCGATCTCTTTAAATTAATGCGATCGGCCGGAAAATGCAGCGGTTGCTTTCCGCGGAACACTGAGCCCCCCCCCCCCCCCCCCCCATGATTTTATTTTTTTTTGTGTGTTTGTCTTGTTTTCTTAACGTCGGCTTGTGGACTTGCGGTCAATGTTCCAATAGCTTCTCACTGCTTTGAGCAGCGGGCCTGGAAACAGCCGTTTGTAGTCTGTGGGCTAGCCAGCCAAATGGGAGTTAAAGAAAGCGAGTTGGACTAAATTCAACACGCGCCCAATTAATTCGAACTTTAATACTCCTCCGTAGACCTTCTCTGTCTGCCCATTTTTTTTTTCTATGTTAGCGCGCGAGAACCTGTTCGCTGTCGAGAAAATAAAGAAAAACAAAACGAACCAAATGACCGAATAACAAAGTCACTGAAAGGAACCGAACAGCTTTTCACCGGACGGAGCTTAGCACACTGATCGCAGCCAAAAGGCGGACTCATCTCTTCGAAATTCATCCTCAATTTCAAACCTACTTCCGGGTAATTTATGATTTGAGTCACCGCTCGTTTATTATACATTGCGCTCATACTAGTTCAAAAAGAGCAGGCACGTGGGTGCACCCGAAACAACACCAAGAAGGGCATTAAATACAGGATGTTTCAGGGAAGACTCTAAGTAATTTTAAAAACAGGCTTCTTGGGGTAAAAATATGACTTTTGCGGCATAGCATTGCCAGTGTTGGAGGACAACAGAAAATCAGTGAATTGTTTTAAGTTGTAAGCTGGTTAACTAATTTTTAATGATGAACATTTTAACTATTAGAATTAGGCGCCTAGTTGCAATTAGAAATTTGTAGCCGGTCGTTAGTAACAGCCATATCAGTCCTTATAATTTCGAAAGCACTATTATCCTCGTCGCTGTGGCTCGACAAAATTTGGCTATATCGAGCCAAAATACATGCTTTTTCGAAAAGCATGAAGGCAAAGTAATTTTTCCACTACACGTAACCAGTCAAAAAATCTAAATTTTTCGAGCTACAGTGCCAAGGGTAACCGCATTTTATGAATTGTAAAAACTGATATCTGTTTTACTAACGACCGGCTACAAATCTCTAATTGCAACTAGGTGCCTAACTATAGTAGTTAAAAAGTAAATTATTAAAAATTAGTTAACCAGCTTACTACTTAAAAGGATTCAACGGTTTTCGGTGTCCGCCAACTATGGTTATACTGTGCTGAAAAAGCCATATTCTTACCTCAAGAAACTTATTTTTGAGATTTACTTGAAGTCTTCAATGAAAAACTCTGCATAATTGATTCACGACCCGAGATCTCCAGAGTGTGAGAAAAACAGGCCTCGTCAAAAAACAAACAAAAAAAAAAATCTCGAAAGATGTGGGAAAGAAAATTTGTTGTGCGGTCTGACATGGTCGCAGTCTCTTTGATTATACCGGAGGTAATGGCGCAGTGCTGCTTCTGAGTACTAGAAGGCGCTTCATGAACCGCGGTGGCTCTGGACAGCATAAATTATACACAACCCCGCTTGCTTGTCAACTTTTTCATCGGACGCTGTGGAGGTCACTGCCGGTTCGAGACAAAGCAGTTTATACCTCCACATCAAAAGAAGCATTGTTTTTCTACGAACTTTGAGAAAGCTGCCAGTATCGAGGTTATTAAACAGGTGAACGCCGTAATTAACTCATCAGACCATCGTTTGAGGTCTTCGTGCGCTCTACGAGGGGGTACCCAAAAGAAACCGGACTAAATTTTTTGGTGGGCAAAGCTTCTGTAGTACCGCGTTTTGCCACCAGGAGCGCATAGAACGAACATTCCAGAGTCAGTAAGCCGAGTGCCGTCGTTGGAGGAGGTCAGACTAGTTTAGGCAGAGTTTTAGAGTGACAACTGTTTTGTTTGAATGTCGTTTTTGCAATGGCTGATTTTCGTGAACAGCGTGCGCCGGTGAAATTCTGATTTTTGCTAGGAAAAAGTTGAATGGAAACTCTTGAAATATAAAGAAAGACGTACAAGGACGATGCTATGGGGACAACTCAAGTGTTCCTGAATCGAATCCTGAATCAAAGCAACAATCATGCCAATGGACAACTTCAAATTCACCTCGCCTCAAGAAAGCTCGTCAGGTGAAACCAAACCTCAGAAAAATGCTGATTTGTTTTTTCGACGTGAGAGGAGTCGTCCATTGAAAATTTGTTCCGCAGGGTCAGACAGTTAGCCAGGCTTTCTACTTGGATGTTTTGAAAAGATTGGGCAACAGTGTGCGGTGGAAGCGGAGAGATTTGTGGCGGTGGGGTGACTGGTTTTTCCATCATGGCAATGTCCCTGCTCACACAGCCCTGTTTCTACGACAATTTTGGACCAAAAATGGCATGACCCCTATTCCTCAACCGTCATACTCTCCCGACCTTGCCCCGTGCTACTTTCTTTGTTTCCTAGAATGAAAAAATAGGTGAATGGAAAGCGTTTCGCTGATGTTGCTGAGGTGAAGAAAAAAACGACGGAGGCACTGTGAAGCATCACAAAAGATTAACTTAAACAATGTTTTCAAAAATGGAATGAAAGATTCGACAAGCGTATCATTGCAAGTGGGGAATACTTTGAAGGAGATTGAAGGTCTGTGCTTAAAATGTGAACAAATAAGTTCTAACAAAAATAAGTCCGGTTTCTTTTGGGTACCCCCTCGTATTTATTTTTCAAGGATGTCAGGAAAATAAAACTTGGTTTTGGGTTAGTTCATAATGTTTGTCACAAATGCAAGTAGCGCTCCGCCGAAACGCCGAGAGACGTACTCCAGAACGGAAGAAGAAAAATAAATAAAACATTCCCGGGGTGCACTTAAATCTGCTATGCTGTAGTAATGCGAAAGCAATTCTCTTACTGCTGCCCATTATGCTCCTGCGTGTTCGTTTCTTTATGCCCTTGCTTTTCTAAGTCGTGTTTTCGTTCTAACTTTCTACTTTCTACTTTCAGTGCGTGATAGTGATGCAGGTGAACCTTTGCAACTCAACAACACCACTCGCATTGAAAGTCAAGGAAGCAAAAAGTTACGCGAGCTCTTTGCGCGGCTGTATCGCTAAATGCAAAACGCGACATATATTTAATCTACTTTCCGACGCTTCAAACTAGGATGAGTCACTCTTCTGTAGATTATTAAGAGGACACAGACACGAAGCCACACTTCGTGTTGCTCTTTTCACCACGAAGCCATTCATTCTTGGAAATTTCTGTTGCCGTGTCAGCGCAACGAGAATTCTCACTTCAGAAGCACGGATTTTTCGTAGTATTGCAGGGGCGCTGTCAGCGACGTCGGGGCTTCTCACCTGTTCCGTTTACGCATGTTCTCGGCGTGTGGTGAGCTGATGTACTCTGCGACTATTTGCTTCCAGCGACGGCGGCAGAGCCACCCACGAAAAAAGCTCTGCACCTGCAAATACAAAGAAATAAAGTAAAAACAAAACAAACACAGATTTTTCATCACTCGTAAAGAACTGTGTAGCGAAACATACACTGCCCCGTGATCCCTGTTCGTCGTTTTCTCTTCTGTGAAAAGCAAGTTTTTGTAAAGACGACACTAGCATCTCGCTTCTTCGATCCCTCTGGCGAAAGGCATTATAAACAGTTCATGTTTCATATTTAAGCCGCTCTTTGTTGGAAGTGGCTGGAGTTGGCGGTTTCATCTGTCACCAGGGGGCGTTCAGTAAGAAAGAATCCGCTAAGGCTGTGCGCGGCCTATTGTTGAACGCTTTGGAAAGCCAGTTATACGACAAGCCACGTGGAGGCGCAACTTTCAGTAAACACTGCTTGTAGCCCGAAGTTGCACTGGTAGTTATTCCGCGAATTCTTTCACAGGGGGTGTTAATCGCGAGGAAATACCATCAAAAGCAATAAGAAACTTACCCAACGAGTTCCCATATTTGTTTTCGGGAGTGGAGGGTTCAAAGTTAAAGTGGGTCGCCAGGAACGGGAAAGTAATAAAACGAAATGCACAGCCTCGACTTACCGCATTTTTTCCCTGAACAATAGGATTATCAGTGAGTATTAAAAACTGTTTGATTCAAGGAGTTCAGACGCAACCTTCTGAACTTTGCTCTTTCAGGCACCACAAAGTATGAACACAAAAGGGGTATTAAGGGCAAATCGAAGAGGGCCTAACGGACTCATTTCTTCATTGTAATCACAACAGGTTGTTTGCATTCAGCACAGAGCATTTTTTGAAGTTAGAAAAAAAAATCGCATCAGTGGCACAGGTCTTTTTCACATGCAAACTGCGATGATATCAAGCGCTTGTTTGTTTGTTTGCGGATCTTTGATGCTGACACAACACTGGCAGCCACTTCATTTCGATGATCACAGAGTTCTCAATGTACTCAATGTCATCTCAATGTCACGAGCTGGAATCGATTAGCGGGGAAAAATATTCAATTTTACTTCCTAATTTCTCATCAATAATTGTATTTTACTAGGGAAGCAATTTCAACGGAGCCACAAAAAACCCAAAGAATTCAATTTTACAAAGTACAAAACTTGGATGGAGTGACCTCATGTCTCTTTAAAGTAGTGATGTGTGTAGTTATTCTTAGGCTTTTCCATGGTCAAACATAATTGCGCTTTTGAAAAGACGGGACAAAACAGGAACGCACAAACTCTCGTGCGCAAACTGTCAACTGAAGTTTTATTGCGATGAACACACATATATAAGCTTCACGTCTTAACATAAATCACCAAAAAAACGGAGTTAAGTAGCAGTTTTTCAATCACGTAAACAAGCATCAAAAAAAAGAGATTTTGTCCCAGCTGATTTGATTACAATCGTTCACACTGAGCCAAGAGTTGCCTTTCCTGTTTGGAAAGCAAAACCGAGGGGTCACTTACAAAGGTCCCTTTTCCCGATTCCATGGCGTCCCTGTTTTGTCCCGTCTTTTCAAAAGCGCAATTATGTTTGACCATGTTAACTACCAACTAGCCCAATTTGAAACCCTCTTAGGCTTTTGCATCCGCTGAAAGGGGTTAAGTTCAGCCAGATTTATCTCCTGCTATGGGCTTCGTCAACGTCAGAGCCGTACTTACGAGCATAAAGAAGTGACTCTCAGTTTGTTGCCTACGTCCATACTACGACGTGAAAGCTCAGAAATTCAAACTGGGTCCTGCCTATAGTGAACTAGAATAGTCCTGCCAGAACAAAAGTTACTTACTCTGACGTTGGAACAATAATCTTCTCGAATGCCTCAAATGCTGCACCGGTCTCAACCAGAATCCGCTTCGAAACTGGCGTAAGCGATAAAATTTTGTTGACCTTTCAGACCTTTGAGACCTTTCCCAAACCCCATCATTCGTAAACCAGCGTTCAAAAGTAATTGAAATGCCCCAGGCCCAAAAAGGGCCGTGTAGGTTCAAAGCATTTGCAAACTTCTCACTACTGTGACGCAGCTATGAATGCAGGGACCAGAAAAAAAAGTGCTGTTGTCTGCTACATTGAAAACCGACATCACAAAAGACGAGTTTCATGCGCCTTAGTTAAGAACAGCGGGAAGAGAAATTGTTATTTAGTTAAGTAGAAACGCTTGGGTGCTATGAAGCGACTTCTTTTATGTGATTCTAGAAGCTTATGAAAGACAATATTGTTGCATAGTTGTCCTATCTAACTTACGGACAACACTGATAATGATTTAATCAGCGGAACCGAAAAACGCGTGCTTTCTTTTCCTCGCTAACAACACTCAATCGAATGAACGCAGTGAAAGAGACGTGAACTGCGCAGGTACTCTGCGCATCCCGTTGCAACAGTTGATACGGAAGCGCGGCACCGAATTGGCGGGAAAGTTTCCCACCAGCGGCCTTGAGCGAGTTGACCGGGCACCTGTGCTCGGCCCGCGCTACGAGGTGGCGTTGAGCGCCTTCCTTCCGCGCGCCTACGTCGCGGCTGGCATGGCTGCGGCGAGTGTGTGCGAGCGCTAATGCAATTACGCGCGCTGCAGACTGAGTGGATTAGATGGAATCAAATTTCGAGCCTCTGTGCGGACTACGCTAGATCCCGGGTCACCTGCCGGACGCTACGCCAGCACCCTAACCCGAAGCAGCGCCGGCTGTGAGAGGCTCAAGTGAATGCGATATCATGCGACCGGTGAGGAGCGTGGGCGAGCCGGTGTAAGAGGCTCAATTCGGGGAGCTCAGCCTTCGAGTTATTTCTTCGAAGCAAATGAAGTTAAAGCTTGAGCGGACCGCGACTTGGGTGTGGTTCCTCGCATCGCTCTAATTGGCCGGTCGGCCGATGCACGGAGGAAAGTTTCCTCCGTCCAGGAAGAAAAGTGTTAAAGCAGCACAAAGACTCTCACGACAAGAACGGACACGAAGCAGAGTAGAACTGTAGAAGCGACCTGGCTTTCTCGAACGGCATTGTTTACTGGTTTTGAATGGCATGGCCCAGATTTCGACGTTTCCTTTGCACTGGGTTGGCCCGCAATTCGGTTAGTTTCGTAGCGCACAAGTATTGCTACGTTAATATCTGATCGATGTATGCCTGAACTGTCGGAAATGCAAGAGTGATCTCTATAGGGTTAACGATGGCGATGACGTGTCATGTATTCTAGCACAAATTAACCCATTGTATAACATGTTGTCGTGCATAAAAATGGAAGCTAACTGTCTATTAATCTGATACTAATGCGTTGCCTTCAACCAAAGCAGAAGGTAAGGAAAACAACGAAAAGAACGGAAAGGATAGGTTTTGTCTCAGCAGTAAAAAAAAGAACAGGTTGAGGGAATGGTACCTCGGTTTGGGAGTCTCAATATTTGGACACTTGGCCGGGCTAGCAGCGCAATTTTTTATTTATTTGTTTAATTGCTTTTTGTTTGTTTATTTACAGATCTATTTGTCTATCAATTGCTTTGTTACGTGCCGAGTGTCATGCATGAATCCGTGTCGAAGGTTGGGCTCCGCGGGAACATGTGAGGATTACAATACCCCACAACTGCTTGTTCGAAACGGGGTTGAGGATTGGTGCTTAGCACATAGCGCAGAAAAAACACACATCGACAACGTGGCGCGAAATGCGGGAAGCCGGAGCACTCACTTTCTTGATCTTCTTGATTTCTTCGCTGTCCTCGTCCTCGCTCCGGTGCGGCGTGAGCCTCCACTCTTTCTTGAGCGCGCACAGCTGCCCGGTATGCGCGGAGAAAGGGGAAGAGGTGAAGGTCAGCGCATCAGTGCGTCAGGCGAGGTGCAGAGCCACATCACTCATGTTGCTACGCAGTGTTCATCACACTGTCGCAACGACCATCGCTACCACCGTCATCTTCAACACTAGGCAGAATCGAGTTTCATGCATAAAATGACCTGAAATACCCGGAGCAGCAGGAAGGAACGATTTACATGCAGCGGGGAAAAGAGCGGCGTATTATGCGCCTATTTTACATTTCCCGGGTCCTCTTTTGATACATGCTGTGGTAACCGTGAGGCTCATATCAGGGTACAGAAAACAAACTCACGTATCATTTTATTTATTCTTCGTAAGAAAACGAAAAGGCTAGAGACAACAGGTACGGAGTATCTTAACGGGTCCTTAAAGATTGAATTAAGTTCGGGAACAGTGCATTTTTTTTGTACAAAAAGAAATAAATGTACACTTAGAACACGGGGAATCCCAATGCAGCAACTAAAATGCAGCACTAACGACATATCGCTATAATAGCGAGCACATATTTATTTATTTATTTATTTATTGACTCAAAGACCCCTGGTGCGGGGTATTGTATGAGAGAGCACATTAAGTGGGGCAATAAATATAGATCTCGCACAAATAATAATCACTTGTATCACTAATTTGGAATGCGCTATCAGGTAGAGGCCGCAATATAATTCACAAGGGTGGGAACTTGGTCAAGTCGGTAACGGTGATCCATGGTATGTGAGGTAGCGCAAAACGGGCCAAGGGACAGAGAAAGTGCCTGCGTTGTGTGCGTCTTTCTCTGTCCCTTGTCCCGTTTTGCGCTACCTCACATACCAAGGTCGCAATAATAAACTTAGAAAAACATCAAAAAATATCCAACGGAAGAACATGGCTCAACTAACTACACTCTCCAAAGCCTATTCAACACCCCCCCCCCCCCCCCCCCCCTTCAACCTTCAAATAAAGAACACACTTTATTTTTTCAGTTATTTGCACACTTCATGTCGGTGCCGAAGAAAAGTGGAAGCCAACATGCATTACATCCATGTCTACACTGCATACCATACACTGCGAACTGCTTGTAAAGCGTCCTCCCATGCAGTTAGCAGGAAATCCACGCTTAACAGGAGAGTTTCCGCAAATGACGCTGCGAATTTAGGTTAAAAAACAATGAAGAAGGAAAAAAAAAACTAAGCAACGAAACGCCGTTTTGAATTCGCATGCGCCAATCAAAATAAAGAAAGGACCATTATCGCTAAAATTTTTTTCCAAGCAGCGCACAAGAGTGGTGAGCCGTCGCATAATTACAGAGATGAATAATGTTTTTCTTTTCCTTGTCGGGTAAAAATAACAACGAAATAAAAGAAACCAAATATTTGGTTTTGAAGCCATTATCTGGTCGCGGGTGGAACCTTTTCATTCACGAGGTTAAGTATAAATTATTTTCTTACTAAAAGAAAGAAACAGCACCTACACAAACTCGCCATTTCCTTAATGTCCAGTCGAGGTCATTAGCTGATCAAGGCTTAATTTTAGTTTCGGCAGACGCTATAAATTAAGCGCTGCCCGGCTTGCCGTGCGGAAGACGCGTTCTCTGATATCTTTTGTGTTTACTCTTTGCTGATGGAAATAACGAAGACAAGGATATTCACGCGTGGAGAGCTGCAAACAAATTAAGAACGCTCCAAGGCGCCTTTTGAAGGAAGAGTGCAAGGCTGAAAGGCGATGTTATCCACCCATCCACTTATCGATTTTATTGATTGATAAAACATCCTCAATAGCACGTGTCCGTACATGTCCTTCGACAGCGTGCAATTAGTGGCTCTTTGTTTTTGAACTTGTTAACCACGCGTTAATTACTTTTCCGGTCGCGTACTTTTGCAGCTTGATAAATGAGTGGTTGCTGGCTGAGTTCACGCTGTAAGAAGGTTTGCATTTTCTTTCTCATCGAGGACTGATCTTTTCTTAATTTTATTGCTTCCTGAAGAATTAAATTCGCGACCTTTGGCTGCTAGTTATGATAAGGAAAATAAGTGATCATGATTTTAGTGAAGAACTAATCGGGGGTAGAAATACAATGTTCTCGCTCGTACTCAGGTATTCTGGACGAAGCATTTTTCTATGGGAAAGAGTTATTGAGCGCTCTTTTTTCATTCATTGTGAGATTTTAATATATAAAAAATATATTCGCAGATTTCCCGCGAGCAGGCTTGCATTTTTTTTTTGCTATAAACGTTTTTGCTTTCGCCAAAAAAAAAAAAAAAAAACCTTCTTCATTGGTTTTCTATGGCAATATTAACTGTTCGATGCGAGCGATGAAAAAACTTAAAAAGATTTTGCTACGCGTGAGAAGAATGGACCAATACCTCCAATATTTCACAACAGTGCCATAAAATACTCCAATACTAAAAATTTTTGTCTAAGAATGCTGGATATGAAAGGCGAAAATAATTAAGGCCTACGCGAGAGATTTTGATCCAAGAAGGGGTTAACAACAGAACAAATAATTCGTTTCAACAGAGTATGCGTAAGCTACAAGCTGTGAGTAAGATACTTGCTTACGTACTTGAACAAGTTCGCATGGGGTATTGGAGCACATTTTTCGCCATGCACCAAAAACTCAATTCTTATTCTCTGGTCATAGTAATATTACCTAGCAACAATCGTCATATACCATTTGTATGCACATTTTACTGAGACCTGTATTATATATCATGCTTTTCAACACTGCTTTGCAGATGAAACAATCATTTGATGCCTAATATTGCGGCAGGGGTTAGGTAACTTAAAACCCTGGACCCAATTGAGTGCGTTCAGTAGCGGTTGATATTAGTTGCTTTTTTTTTTGTAAAAAATTGACAGAGCTCGTTGAACACATCTGCAGGAGACGCGCGTTAGATTGAGCGGCCTTTCTTTCACAGCATGATATGCCAAGTTTCTGAAAGCGTCTCATAGGAACTACAAACAGGAGCAGCGCGATTCATGCGCCTAACGTCACATTGTAACGTCATTTGCAATTTAATGCTTGCTTTAAATGTGTGGCAGTGCCATGACAGCCCTACCAGAAGGCGCCTTCATTAAAAACGAATATGCGTGCAAGACATGGGCTTGAAATCTATTTCCTGATTGGTATCTTAGAGAGAAAAAAAAATCACTGTCCAAGTTAATTAGTCGCTGGTGACTTTAGTTTTCGGCAATTCAAGAGACGGGACTGTTTAAATCAATTATGCTGTTTGAGCAGCTATGATCGTGGGCACTACCGCCTCTAAATATCGTTTTTTTTTTAGCCAGAAAGAACTCTTGACTAGTGTATTGAGAAACAGCGGCATTTAAGAGAGGACAGTAAAACTAAGAACCAGCGGTAGCCACAAGGCGCCTCCTGTAGCGCTTTTATTCTCAAAATACTACACATATTTAATCCCATTTGCTTCTAAAGAGTGCACGTTCTTAGTCTCGTGAATAATAAAAGTACTAGCATGAATTCTATCATCGTATTTCTAGGGGCATAAGTAGGCCTTAATTTATAAGCTGTATTTCTATTTGGGACGCTCTTTTGTAGACTCTCGCGCAAAAAAAAAAAAATGTAATCTACTTTGCTGACATTGAAATTGAAATCATTAGACTTATTCAGAATGGCGACTGAAAATCTCTCTTGATTAGACTTGCAGTGCTGGTTCATTTCCCGCGCGCCCACTTGTCTCTAGCTAGCAACATCTGGAGCGATTCTGATTTCGTTCGCAAAGTCATTCGTTCACATTAGCACGTCGATTCGTCCTAAGGAGACCGCGCAGTCAGAAGGCGCGAAGTTAAAACTACAAAAAAGACATCTCGCGGTCCGTTTCAACAGGAAGCCGCACTGGGCTTTTCCTTGCGCTAGAGCAACAAAAGCAGTATAACTAGAGAAGGCAGAGCATAAAAAGGCGATCATGGCTCACTAAAACCAGTGGCCGCGTTCCTCTTTCATTTCCCTTTACGCACAGCGTCTGCCCCCTTTATCTGCGGAGGAATCGATAAACGAACTCGCGGAAGTGACCGCTGTGCGCTGTGCGGCGTGGTTGTTTTCCGGATGCAAACGGCGGCTCATCAATAAAGCATGGCCTTCCCGTCCCTGGCAGTGCAGAAAGCGCGATTCTGTGCCCGTAGGCGCTGTTTGGGTTCTCGCATCCGCAAAAGAGTTGTGAATACTTAACCATGACTGTGAATGTCCCGCGAGACCTCAACTGCACTGGCAGTTCAGCTTTGTTTTCCAGAAATAAAACAAGCCAGTCGCTGTCATTGTAAGAAGGAAAGAAAAGAGGGAAGAAAACGGAAGAAGCTCTTTTCTGTCCTTGATTTCGAACAAACCTCGAGGAAACGTACTGAGCCTATAATCTGCGTAGGAGAACGAAGGCGCATGGATCGAGGGTATGAACGCGTTCATACGTGGGACAAAGTTTATGCGCATTCGCAGTGCGCATTGGCTTAAGTGTAGGTTAGGCCTATAATAATATCTTCACGTGGATCAGTGAGAACTGCGATTTTTGTGGGCCACTGAGGTGAGGAAAGAGCCGCCATTTTACAAGCGTATCTTGCATTTTCGTAACGTGAGCCAACGCTCCAACTTATCTGTTTCCTTAATGAAGATGTCTGCTTTCAGATTCTCGGGCGTTATCGCATAAAATAACAGCCACTTTGTTTACCACTACTTTAAAATATGTTATTGTGCAATTCAAAAAAGTGGCGAAAGAGGCAACCGTCTCCCTGGTGATGGACACCGGAATTGCGGCTTAAACCAGTCGGTAACGCTATAGCGAAGTTGAACTAAGGCTAACTCATTCCATGCTAGAGCTGTTGTCAGTATATTCACTCACGGCGACATATTAATTGCTTTCGAATGTGAGACGAAAAGCCGCTGAGAGCTGTGAGGTAAGGGCAAAACTATTCTTAGCACAGCAATAACTTTCACAACCACGTCGCACCCTTCACTATAAAAAATGGCGCATCAGCGCTATTCTCGTTAATACTTAGGAACACCAAGGGCTTTCCTTATTGCTCGCGCATGCGTTGCCTTCTCTGCTCCTAGCAATACGATGTCGAGGCCGCGTACAGGAATGCTGTAAAATGGGCCTCTGAATTTCACAAGCAGCCTCCGACCAACTGCTTGTAAAGACTCACTGTATCTTATTGCACCTGCAAACCTCTCGCAGGCTTTTCTTGATTCAACTCTTGGAGGGATTAGAGCAGGCAGAGCCATATTCGGGCAGCTTTGGGTAGAAACCGAAGGCCACTTTTTTCCTTATCCTTCGTGCATTACCCGCCCTAGGTTGGCCTTCCGCAGTATCATCCGAGGAGATGACGTTGACTATCACCTGGATACCGTTTCCATTACGACCCTTGGTGGCTAACGAAGTGAAAGAGAGGCAGATACTCATCTCCTTCCAAAGTCTCCATGTCAGTCTTACCCCCCCCCCCCCCCCCCCTTATTTTTTTGGGTGGGGGGGGGGGGGGGGGCAGTGGGAGACATCTTAACATTTTCTGTCACTAAGAGGAATGGTCGGGGCTAACACCGCGTAGGTCATGACACCGCCGACGCCAACAGTATCTGTTAGTGTGTGGTCTATAGGCGGCGACATTGAAGACCAATTAGCAGCTTAACGAAGGCGGCCGCCAGACGACGGTCGACGCGAGAGAGGAGAGGTGGGCCTCCCCCCTGCGCGTGCTCACCTCGGCGCGCAGCTTCTTGATCTCGACGGTGAGCTCCTCGCACTGCTGCGTGTATTGCCACTTGGCCGTCTTCTCGCTCTCCACGATCTGCACCAGGTGCAGGTGCTTCTGCTCCAGCTCTTCCTTCTGCAGCAGCATCTTGCTGAAACTGCACCGACACGGGGGAGGGGGCAGGGAGGAGGAAACGAATTGCGCTCACGTACTGTGAGACGAACTTCAGCTTCAATGCATGTGCAAGGAAGATACTACGTGAAGGAAATGATATTCCAAGAGAATCTGTTTGGAGGTTAAGTTGCTTGTTTATTTCAGTGTAAGGATGCCAGTTAAGTGTTGCCCTTGAGTGAAAACTTCGGGGGCGCTTAGTCATCATTATGCGATGACAATGCGTTAGCAATAGGTATTCTCCTTGTTTTAATTGCTTTTCTACTTATATCTGCTCGTCATATTCTCTTAAATACTTTGCCATGCATTTCTCTGCCTATTGAAGGTAATTTGTGCTACTTTGCTGATCAAACTGCTGAGAAACTTTGCTGGGTTCTTTGTTGAGTCATTCGTAGTCATTTTTATTTTTACTGAGTCAGGCGTAGTCATTTTCACTTTTTATGTGTGATTTTTAGTCACTTGTATTCTTAATACTTCCGGCCTCTCCCTTCTTTCGCCTACAAGCAGGGAAAGAGGTTTCACTCTCCGCACTTTGCCACTTTCCAACCATGGCATAATAATACGTGAAATGGCGCATTTTTGACCAAGTAAAAGAGGTTTTCTCATACGCCGCACGTGTGACCGATGACAATGGGTCTTGTTACATTGCTATGCGGTGGAGGTACTTTACCCGGATGACGAATGCGAGATCTGGGAGGAGAAGGGCGTGTCTGACTATAGCAGCTGGCGTTGTAAGAAAATTATATTAAGTAACCGTCGTCTGTGCAAGACCGTGTAAAGCAAGAAAACCTCTAGTGGCAATTATTAGATGCCAGCATCCGCACACAACCGCCATTCACATACAGCGATTTTCAAAAATTTTGAGACCGCTTCGCGAGTGACGAGAGGAGCCGCAGAACTCTGCGGTGTGTCGGGCGATCTCTAGGCACTAAAGATAGGGAGAGATCGCATATTTCACAGTAGTTCTTTTTGATTGGAGAGAGAGACGTTTTGACAGAGAGAGAGAGAGAGAGGAGGTTCTGATGAGATGGGGGAGAAAGAAAGTGAAAGACAGGAGAGAGTGGAGAAAGGCGGGAAGTCCATCGATTGATCAGCTCTGCAGCCTTTCTGACTGGCGTTAAAAGCGTCCGGAGCCGCGCTTCGTCTACGAGCGCCCGCGTACCCCCATGTGGGCTCGTCGGATTCTGCTCGAGATCGACTCATTTGTCCGACCAGTCCAACCCGCCCGCGTCAGAGCCTCTGACAGCCGGTCCTCGGCAGGCTTCGAAGAACGCGCGCCCGCAATGGCACCCCTTCGTGACGTACGTCGGTCTTCTCTGCCGTCTCGTTTATGACCTCGCTAGGGGGCATGAAAGACGTCGCAAGAGATGAGACAGGCCGTGCCTGCGCGCCTTTCTTTTCTTTTTTTTCTCGCTTATATTTAGATTGTCTGTTTCGCAATGCCCATCTTTTTCACCAAGACGCTCGCGCTTTCTTGGGAGGTTTTCCAATACGTCTCTGATGAGTCCTCCGGGTTCGCTCGCTGGGATGATCGAGTCAATAGTGCGTGCGCACGCGAGGACGTGTGTTGGGTAGAGAGAAGAATTTAAAAAAAAAAAGAGAAACTAGGAATAGGCGCCCTGTGGCTTCTTTCTTTCCTTTCGTCTCTGCTCCGCCCACTGGAAAACTGAGCGAAGGAGTGCGTTTAGCGTGTGCCTGACAAAACGCCCGTCACGTCGATGCTGCCTCCCGGCCTAATTAAAAAGTCAGTCGATCGAAACGCTGGCTGGCTTACATGACGCGAGAGGTTAAATGACGCGGCGAGAAATTGCTGCGGCCACTAAGGGGCCCCCTAGCGGCCTGTAGGCGCTTTTACCAATAAACGGGAGGTTTTATGCCCCCCCCCCCCCCCTCCCCCCTTTTTGTCTCAGTCTATTCCATATTTTTCTTTATTACCTCGCTATATATGTTCCCGTAAATTAGTTTTCTCCTTCGAAAGGCACACATCGCAGAAACTCCTTCCTCACGGCCATTTTTGCAATTATCGTATCAATTTTCTTCCAGTCGTTATGTTCGGAGCTATCCAGGGTGTCTCAGGACCGTTTCCTCAATAACTGTCAGCTACAGACACATTTAGTCCCTCAACCCTGAAGCGCTGACTTGACTTTGAACGGCGAATGTGGAAAGTCAATTCGTGAAGGAATTGTTAAGGAGTCCTGGAGACGTTGTTTTTGCCACCATTTTGTGAGGGGACTGTCCCCGATCATATTAGAACCGTTCTTGTTTTTGTGCTCTTTTATTTTCACAGTACAAAGTTTTTTCCTACCTTTGTCTCGTATATTATTTTTGCCTTCTACTGTTTACAACAAAGTAACGCGACAAGAGCTTAAAAAAAATGCTATGTGATGCATTAAACAGCATCGCAAACAAAGCAGTTTCTAAAATTCGGCCGCATGTTAGCCATTAGACTACCCAAAAGCCGTCAGAATAATTTAAAGCAAACTTTAACACTAGTACATCAAAAATAATCAGTATTTACGATATTCCCGCAAGGGAACCGTGATTCAACACATGTAATTCTAAGTGTGTTTCACGGTGGTCCATTTCACGAATTCGACGAGAGATACAGTCCTGAATCATTCCATCTGCTTCATGGTACATCTTTGCTTCATTGCATCTGTATCTTTCTATAGCCTTGCATCTCTGCATCTAGTTCATTGTAAGGAAAACTGGCCGCACACCCAACGCACATTTGTCTCGTGTTTCCACCTACAACTGTAAAGATAAATTTTTAGTTCGTGTTTGAGTCCAGTTCGTGCGCTTCGGAACTGAGGAGATATATGAATTGTTCAGATGCGTGGCTGCCGAACGCACTTTTAGGCGCCACGCACAAGCCGGCGATCGTGCCATGGACGGCAAACCACTTTCTTTCCCTAAATCGCCGCCGCCGGCGCTTCTCCCGAAAACACTCCATAACCGCTGCGCGTACGGGAAGCGAGGAAGCGTCGCTCGATGCGGACATTCACTCCCGGAGAAAAGTGCCGCTCAGATCGAGTTTTCCGACGACTCGCGCACTCACACACGGCCGTATCATATGCTTGGTCGGACGGGTACAAACAACAGCTTGTACCGGCGAGAGCGCCCGCCTGCGCCATGAAATATGGCAGCCGAAAGCCACGGGCAGCGTGAGCGGCCTTTTCTTTATAGACCCTCCGAATACAGGCAAAAAGGCGCTCCGCACGCCTACTGCAGTTTGTGCTGCCTACTGTATACGTTTCTTTTTTGGTAGCTATACGAGGAGTGCTCTAAGGATGAACTGATGCGAGCTAGGCGAAAAGAGAGATAAAGTGGACACCCTTCCCCCCGTTCAAAAAACAAAGCACAGAAAAAAAAATCTACAATATAGAGTAACAGAAGCAGCAAGAGGTTTGGGGCCTGCGAAAGAGTGAGTGCTTGGTTCTAAAGAAATAAGAGAAGAGTAGAATAAATGTCGAAAGATGCGGTAAGAACTTCTTTAGTCAAAGAACTCCTCGTTTTCACAGCACGAAAAGCAGCGACAGACTCCTGAATATAGAAAGACATAAAATGTGAATTCTGGAGGCGAAACCGAGAGACGCGGAGAGAGCGAAGGGCGAGAAGGAGGTGAGCGGAGATTTGCTTGGAGCGCCTGCTTTCGCGGCTTTGCAATTCGTCACCGACGCATGAGTGAACAGCGGACATACGGCATCTCGCCCAGCGGGTAACGTGCGCCGCGCAATGGAAGGGTGGCGTGCTTGGAGCTCCAGTAGAGAAGGGACTCAAAAGAGTGTATGTAGAAACAGCCCTCTGGCCACGGAATGTGGGAAACAAAAATACAGGCCGAAAGAAGAGCAAGAAGTAGAAAGTAATAGATGAAAGCGCGTCTTTCTGTTACCGTCGTTATTCATTCTCAGTACGGCTGTTTCAGGCCCAAGAGCGCACCACATCAACTCACGCTACATGAACGCGCGCACATGGCCGCCGCGACCAACCTGCGTATAAGGGCAGTGTGATGCTTTTTTTCGCAAAGCAGCGCTCTTTAGAGCCTTCGTGCGTGCCTTGGTGCGTTGCTCTGCGAGTATTTGGGAGCAAGGCACGCACGCACGTGCGGCGATGCCTTCCTCACGCACGCACGACAATTTTCGGGCCAAGTTGCGGCAGCGGCGGTGCACAGGACGTGCCCTAAGACGCGCCTTTTACATTTTTTTAAGTATATTTCTCGGCAACCAACGACAGACGAGTCTTCTCCTTTCACTGTCGAAGTGGCGGACGAGCAATTGGTTCTGCGCTTGCGGCAATCTAGTCCAAAAAAGAAAAAAAGGGATACGATGGAGAGAGGGAGTTTGAAATTAGTTTTTCCTGCGAAACGGCAAAGATGCACCAAGAGGAGAGACGCAGAGAGAGAGAGAGAGAGAGAGAGAGAGAGAGGATCGCCGTCCTTCTCGGCTCGTCTCGACGTTGACACTCGCTGTGTCGTTGACGTGGTAACAACCGCAGCCGCAGCAAAAAAAAAAAAATAATAATAATAATAAAACGAGCCAGCTATAAACCTTGACTAAAAGAAGGGAAGGCGGGTAGCGTCGACGCAGAAAATGCTTAAGCGTCGTTGCCGCAACGTTTTCGTCGTTTCGAAATCCACAACCTGACGTTCTTTTGTTACTTCACTGTATTCTGGCCGAAGTTCGCCACAGCGAAAGAAATTACCAGCGTGTGTCAGATGCAGAGAAGACGCTCCTCGTATAGTGTCCTTGAGCATCGCGACATTGCGCTCCGGGCGCCTCGGTCGCTCCTCATTTTCTTCCTTTCTTGCTCTCGTTCTTCGCTTCTATCTTTGTATATTAATCTCTTGTCGTCACGGGTGTCGACAAGAAGGTTTTCGAGCTTTTCTCTCGCAGTCTTTTTCTCTCTCTTAGGCCGCAAGAAGCGATGTTTTCGACAGGCCGCTGGGAGCGCTGATGTGGTAAAAAAGCGAGGACTACATTTTGGAACTGACATGGGTTGCCCGAGGGCTTCTAAGCGTTACTTAAAGCAACGGGAGCATGAGTGAATGAAGCCACGTGGGGCTGACATACAGAGGCACGTTACCATTTCTTCGAGAGATAAACACTTGCCGAGCATTCATATTTCTTAACGCGTCACAGTCACAAGTAGACGCCTCAGCGGGATACTGTCTAATTCTGTGCATATTTTTTCCACTGAATTTCTTCGCGAGGCCCTCTTCTTAAGCGCTACAGTGCTTAAACGATCACTAGAGACGTAGCATGCTTTTAATACTCTTTTAAAATAGTTTGAATTGAAAGTTGTATTTAAAAAAAAAATCTGATAGAACATCATGTCCTTCATTACGAAGCGTGGGTAGCTTTTTAAATGCTTAGAGCTTTCTAGTGTGTGCAACAAAGCTAAGCCATTTTTTTTTTCACTAAGAATGTTGGTTTCACTTTGGTATTATGGAAATAGAGACTGGGTGAGGGTATTTTAACTGCGTGGGTAGTCCCAGAACTTGTGAGTTTTAGCAGAGTATCCTGCACAGATATAATCATAGACCACCCAGGAAGTATTGCATGCAGTGGTGAGTGAGGAGGAAGTGAGTTTTAGCGCCCCGCCTGGATAAGCTCTTTTGGCTGTTGAGGGTAAGGTGCAGTTCAGGTAATGGGATACGTGGCAGGCCATCTAGCAGTAGTGCTAACACATAAACTATCCGGCGGCGTTAGGATAAAAAAAGATGAGGCTGGTCAAAAGCGGACAGGGAAAGGGTATACAAGGCCCATTTCCTCCGATAAGCTCACGGAAGCCACCTATGAATAGGAGGAGGCCGCAGTTCTTTATGGTAACTAGAGATGTTTATCTGATATTATACATGGCTGGCTACTCAAGGTAGGGTTTCATACTGCAAACTTGAAAAGCATAGGGAAAGGTACGGGAAGGTACGCAAGTCGCACACAAACTCATGAACACATTGTAAAGTTTGTTTACACGCAGCACGTCTTGAACAAATGTTGTCAGGTACTGCTATGCCACGCACTACGTAAGTAGTAGGCAGGACCGAACTAGCTTGTGCGCTCGTCTGTGCTGTCCGAATACACAAAACGCCTGCACTCTGTCAATGCATGTGCTGGCAAGAATGAACTTACGGACAAATCTTCGCGTTCGCTTGTCTCTGGCCATGACGGAGAAGGGGCCTTTGAGCATTAGTGCAGCACGATAGGTTAACATGCCGCTTTAACGCACCTTCTAACATCCCTGGTGCTAGAAACAGTCAGCATTGACTGGAGGACTTCGAGGAGGGCTTACCTTGCTGTGTCGATGGCATGTACCCAGTTGTTGCACTCGGCCTCAGTTTCGGCTTTCAGCTCGTATTGCCTGGCACCCTCTTTCCGGTAGCTGATTGTGAAACTGTACTGCAGGGCAGAAGAGAAAGAACAAGACAAAGCAACATAGATTAGATAAAAAACGCAAAAACATGCTGTTTGCATCAAAAATCGCCGGTAAACACAGTGGTGATTTGCTTTTATGCGAAAACGCGTAATGCAGCTAAACAAACAATAGATGCGCCATTGCTTCATTAGTTTTTGTTCACTCTGGCGTCCGTCGTTATCAGACCCGCTCTTACAACGCTTCAGGAAAATCCGCAGTTTGTCGTTGTCGATGGGTGCTCCATGGCTATAATGATGCATTGATGATGCACGTGCAGTCATTACTGTTTCTTTTCTAATGCCATGACGTTAGTTAAGTGCAGAAGGGTTATGGTGAGAGCTAAACAACATCAGCTAGCAAAGTCAGCTCGGTCGTTTTCACAACCCATCGCACTAAGGCAAGGTCTTTCTTGCTATTTCGAATGGTCATAACCTTTAAATATGTCTTAATTCCGGTCCACTGCAAGCTCACGATAATTTATAGGTTTGCGGGGTCGTTCATAAAGGCAGAGAGGTCTATAGTAGCGCGTATAAGCTCATATGCACAATACTTACACATAGCAAGTAAAAAGTTAACTGAATAATGATTTTACTCAGTTCCAGCAGAGGGCGCTAGGCTGCACTGGTTATGCGACGGGGAGAGAAATTCGTGCCGGCGCTCTCAACTTCAGCCAGACTCTCCAGAAGCGGAAAAGCGACAATGTCAGCAAAAACTTTCGTGGAGACAATTACAAGTACCAATTTGCTATTTGCAGGAAACTCCGATTAAACGAAACTCAGCGTGCGGAGAAAAAGTGAGCGCCAAATATAGCGCACCCCCGTTCGGCCGGTACACATTCCGAGTCAGCCAACTTTTCGCTTCATTTTCTGAGCCACCTCTCGGCACGTGCTTCTTCCAATACTTATAAGAGCAAAGAAGCTTCCCGCGGCGTCCACTCTAGTGGTTGTGCAAGCTCTGCGCCTAAAATTTCCCCAACTGCAGTCGGCGGAAGAGTTTCGGCCTTCTTTCTTCGTTTTTTTTTCTTTTTTTTTTTCTGCGCAGTGAGCCCAGTGCAGGATCTGGGAGGCGAGCAGAACTTCCGCCCTTGTTTCCTGGCGCCCAGCGTTCCTATCTCCACCGGCTTCGTCCACGGCTTCAAGTGGCTCCGGCCGACGAGCCAGTGCATACGGGCAGGGGCGCCTAATTCTTCCGGCAGGGCGCGGACATTTCCGGCTTTCAGTAGCGCTGCCTCTGGCCTTCTCTTGCAGCCGCTTCCGGCGGCCGCCGCGGTCGCAACCTGGCCCGCCATGAAGCTCGTTATGCCGCCCTCCCGACCGGACTAAGAGTTTCGCCAGAACGCGCCGGAGTGTGCCTCTTGATGCCACCGGCAGCGACCCAAACTAAGCGAGACACGAAACAAAGCAGGGCCCCGGGAAGCGCAGAAGCGAGTCGCTTTTATCTTTATGCTAGCAGAGCACAGTCATCAAGGCTCGTCCAGGGGCAGAGCCCATTTTCGTCGAGACGCGAGGCGCTAATGCGCTCTGCTCACTGTCCGCCGCCTCCAGCGAGCTCCTCGTTCTTGGGCTCCGCGAAGCGCAACCTTCTTTCAGAGGCCGGGAACAATAAGCGATTCTTACAGTAGAGCTTAAGTGACCTATGGTTCTGCAACACACTCACACACCTTGTGGACAGACTTACGCAAGACTAGGGGCCGTGCCTAGCGTCAACGGTAGTTCGGAGATACGAAGCTTTCGCAAAGCAGCTTCTCATTGCATGTGCCTCTTATCACACTTTCCCTCTGTGACAGAGGTCTGTTGCGAGAAAAATACATTATGCTATATCGCCGGCACGCCGACTTTGTCTATTCTCCAGCGTGGTTGTACAAAGGTTGATGTAGTGTGCATGGATTGTTACCTTTTGGCAGATGAGAAAAATATCATCCAAGTGCATCCGTGCTTTTATGGAGACTAAACTTTCCTGCGCAACCTCAGAAGGTGGCGTATGCCATTGGGCAGCGTCTATCGCATTGTGCTCCCAGAGCGATCAAAGTCTGATAGACACGGGTGGTTGAGCTACTTCTAAGGACTGAAGGTCTTCAGTAGCACTGCCTATAAGGGACACGTTGTATCAAGTACAATTATTTTTTCGCCACGTATCTGAGGCGCGCTGATTGCCGACAATATCTTATGAGGCTAACCGCAAGTGACCTAGCATATTCGTTCCTACAACTCACCGACAGAATTATGGTTACTGTTACCATTTTGCTGCGTTGTACGCTTGATATGTGTTGAAGAGAGGAATGGGAAGTTGGAAACAACTCATTGCTTTGGAAGCCTGGCGTCAGAAGGGTGTGAGCAAGGAAGCACAGACTGCGATGAGACATACTATTGGCTATCGCATCCCCTACTACAGGAATCAGCATGTGGACGCCTGCAAGTCACCAACCGTTTCCACCAACCAAATCACTCAGTTGAATTCTTTCCTTGCTTGAATCTGCCCTCATCAAAGAACGCCCCCTCCTTCTCCTCCCCCTTCTTCTTAGCTGGCGCTTGTTTTAACTTGCTCAACGCTAGATGTATAGTATGCATCGCGTACATGTAGACATGCTACCTCTAATCAATTTTGGCCCCGCCTGCCAGTTCAGCGCCCAGATGCTGCCATTTCTATTAGCGCCTGACGCTCTACGCGCGCGCTCCTGCTTAAAAAGCTAATCTGCCCTCCTTGGAAACGTGCACTGATCCATCTTTCTGATCCCTTTAGAGCTCCCTTAATTCACTCCCGTTGCTGCGACAAGACCCGGTCGCCAACCTCGTCTCTACGGCAACGGGATACCGGGAGGGGTGATCGCTCCCGCTGGCTCGTAATGTAGAGCGCCTGGAAATCGAGCGCAAGTCTCTACGACACTCACTTGCGTGAGGACCAGCGTTCGATCGCTCAAGCCAGTTGCTTTAATGAAGTGAGTAACTTGCTATTTTACTTGAAGCAGCTGTGAGCCTGCCGTGTAAACTGTATTTGGCAGGCACTTGGATGTGCTGCCTGTTCTTGTTGCTTTTTTGCCGTCTGATCTAGAAAAAACGCCCACAGCGAGCTTGTTGCCTCAATCTGAAAGCACTATACGTCTTTCCGATAGGACACCTTACGTAGCTTAGGCCGCAATGGATGAAACTCTGTACATGGTTTCTTTTTTTTCGAATAGGCCTGCATCGTGGCTACCTTCTGGTTCACTGCAGCAAATGATCTGAGCACTGGCATCGATTAATCTCCAAACCAGTTACACGCGCAAAAGGCTATGTGAAGCTAGGGGTATTTCAAGGCCTGTTCACTTTTTCATATACACAATGTTGGTGTTTTATACTGTATTTACTGTTCCTCCGAGCAAGACTCCTCAGGAACTATTTTTCTTTATAACCTGCTCGCACAGGCGCACGCATGTGTCTTTCTTACCAACAGCTTCGGAGCAAGGCGGCTATTTTAAGTTAATCGGTAACTTATTGCAAATTCACCTTTCCTCCTTTTGGTAATTTTTTTTTCTTATGTCTCTCCTTCAAATGAGATCTGTTCAGGACAGCAGGGCAGGCAAGACTGTCAGTTACCGCCCTAAGGGAAGGCATGTTTCATTTTGGAAACGCTGAAACTAGGCTGATGCTCCAAAATCTGTTATAATAATCTGTTATAATAATCCGGTACATCTTTAACCAAGTAAAAATTTTTCTTTTTCGGGTAAAAAATTCTGACTCTTCTAGCCCACCTCGAGTCGCCAAGAAGGATTATTTCAAAACCCGCCAAATTTAACATTACTGACTAAAATTTCCTTCGATCCCGGCTGCGGCAGTCGAATTTCGATGGAGGCGAAATTCTAGAGGTCCGTGTACTGTGCGATGTCAGTGCAGACAACCCTAGGTGATCGAAATTTCCGGAGCCCTTCACTACGGCGTTCCTCACATCCTGAGTCACATTGGGCTGTTAAACACCCATAAACCATAAGTCTTTTTCATAACGGGACTAGTAATACTTTCGAATTAAAACAGCAAGAAAACGTCACCTTTTCACCTCGTAGCGCTTCGCGTTGCCTATGCGTGGCACCGACAAAGATGGCGCACTCACTCACTTAGTTGTACTGCCCTTTGCTGTTTATGCATGACAGAGTTCGTGGATGAGAGTCTGATTTCCACCGCAGAGCGCACCACCTCCGAGGCGGAGTTCCACAAAGAACACCGCATTCATTTCCTGGGCGCAATAATTTAGTGGCAGAGGCGGCAATCAGCGCCCCCTTAGTGCTCCATTATACAGTCGCACTGCCTGTTCGTAGACGTAACTGAGGAACATCGCCCTTCAACTTGTAATTGTCTATTACGTGTACCAGAATAGAATAACTTCCCATTTCCGAGTGCTGCTACTTCCCTAGGCGAAGGCTCACAGGTAACGTCATGTAGTTTATTGGTTTATTGGGATTTAACGTCCCAAAGCGACTCAGGCTATGAGGGACGCCGTAGTGAAGGGCTCCGGAAATTTCGACCACCTGGGGCTCTTTAACGTGCAGTGACATCGCACAGTACATGGGCCTCTAAAACTTCCCTTAAGCACCGCAACAATGCTTGCCGTTAAAACAATGAGAGGTGTACCTTGCGACAAAAAAGGGGCAGTGCTTTAACGTGGTTAAACCGAGTAGACGTGCGAAAGCATGTGTTTTGCCTTGTTGGCTGATGGTTTTGCTTTGCTGGGTCGTCGGCCCGACTGCCGAAGATGTCAGACTCAGGTTAAGCTCTGATCGAGGTTAAGCTGATCTGATATGTTCGCGTCGCATATGGAAGTTGATGGAGACGACTATGTGTAATGCATAGCGCCAGAGTGTGTTGCAGTGTAACACGAGGCGTGATCGGCTGCGGCAATTAGCCTAGTGCTCTCGTGCAGTGGCCAGTGAAGCTGATCTGTTCGCACCGCCGCGGGTTCGAAATTCAGTCGCGGAAATATTTATTTTATTTCTGCACCCTCAAGGTCAGGGACGCCACAAGATTCTTGGTTGGGTTTGACCCCGTGAAGAAGTGGTTTCGCACTAAAACTGAAACATGAAAACGAGGGACATCAGACAAGGGCAACCCTCTGCATCGCTTCACTCGCGTTGTGCATATCTCATTATGCTTCACCAACAAGCCCAAGGTGCTGTCGTGGGAAATGTATCACACTAGGTAAACGCACTTGAGGAAAACACGGTACCTAGTTTAATTTGACTTGGCGCCTGGTCACAGTTGACTAGGCACTGCGTTTTATTTCAGGGGCTTGATTCGGGCGGGTTCTACCTGTTACACACTCCTCGTAAAAAAAAAAAAAAAAAGGTAGTGAGAAGCCTAGTTGCCGGACTTCGTTTCTCTAGCCATAATGAATTAATCGTCAAGTTCAAATCATCGCAAGTCATACTCGACTCGCCATGCAATGTCATTCAGAGCCATTTAGCTTCCAGTGGCTTTACGGCAGAAGGGATGGCTCATGCTGTGCTTTCTTATACTTTTCTAATCACGTAGGTTGTTGTTGTTGTTGTTGCCTTGGTGGCATGGCACATACCCACGACGGGGGATTGGCCAGGGTTCAGTGAGGAGAGCCCAATGAAGGCAAATTGGTGCGAAGCTAATGGATTACCTTTTGGTGCCAAGCTAATGATTAACTTTGGGTACGTATTGCGAGGAATTAAATATGGAATTTAAAGAAATTACGGGAAGAAATGAATGAAAAAAAAAAGAACCGGCATAAAGATTAGAGAATTGAATACCAGAAAAAATTCTGAATGATTTTGCAATGCGGACATTTTGGGTACCATTAGCAAGGGAACCTGCCGGTAGCAATTATGTAATTGTGGAGGAAATCGCAAACTTGATGCAATGCGAAACCTCTGGCGCTAGCACCGAAGGAGAGAAGAAGCGGAACCGACAAAGTGAGTCCCATTCGAGAAATTGGAATTTCGAGATACGTCCTTCTCTGAAGTGCAAACCTCCGGCAGTAGAGTAGGAAATGCTCCAGTGTTTCCACCTCTCCACAAGTCGCACAAAGGTTTGAGGGACTGAACCCGCATCTGCATAAATAAAGATTTAAGCGGGGAATTCTGCACCGCAGGAGTGTCATTGCAACCTCACACTGCCGGGATTTACAAGCACGAACCTTCCATGGGTACGTGAGATGGTGGTAGTCAATAGTAGACAGCAAGGGATCGTTGCACATAGTGGTAATATGCTGATAGCGCTGAAAGCGAGACATTCCGAAAAGGATCAGATTAGGGACGTTACAGGCGACCGGTGCATTGAGAACAGATTTTGCTAAAAAGTCTGCTGCATCGTTTTGAGAAATACCGCAGTGACCTGGGATCCAGACGAAGCGCACCGCTTTCACCCATCCAGGAATGAAATACTTCAATGAGCGGCTCAATAGATCGTCCCGGTTAGAATCCAGCGCCAACAACACAGAGAGGCAATCTGACAGGAAGATCACCTGGGAGACACTGGGGGGAATCTTTAAAGCAGCCAGCCCAAGAGCCATAAACTCCGCTAGAAATATGGGGGTGTAATCCGGGACTCGAAGTGAATAACTCCAAGAGAGATCCTCAGAAAAAATGCCAACGGCTGCGTTCTGGCCAGCCCCGGACGCATCTGTAGCAATCACACTGTGGTGGGGGAAAGAGTCAAGGTGTTCTGAGAGGAGACTAAGTAGGGTCCTGGACGGCAGATGCTTTGCATTAGGTGGGAAAATATATTCAAAAGCAATATCCACAGGGGACGTTGCAGAACCTACTCTACACACAGAACTGAGATCTATACCAATGACCGATAAAAGGTTTTGAGTAAAAATGACCTGAGGGAGGCGATACCTTGGCCAATGATGACTAATAAAGAGAGCCGGGTGGGAAACAAAAATAGGTGTAGCCACACCAGAAGCAGACTCAAATGCCCGTAAGAAAGTCCTTACAGTTAATAGCTGAAAACGAGAGTTAAGGTCGGGAATACGAGCCTCCAGGTACAGAACTGCGGTGGTAACTGACTGAGGGAGGCCAAGGCAGAGGCGCAGGGCACGCCTTTCTAACAGCAGCAACGGACGGAGCTTGTATTTGGCGGACCCAGAAAAGAGTATGCAGCCAAATTCCAAAATGGGTCTGACATAGGCTTTGTAAAGGAGTAGGAGCGTGTCTCGACGCATGCGAAATCTCCTATTGCTTATCCGAAGTAGCCAACCCAGCGCACGCTCTCCTTTCTCAACGTTACTCTTGATGTGGGGCCGCCAGTCCATACTAGCATCATAAATTACGCCTAGATACCGCAAGGATTCCACCTGCGGTATATTGTCCGTGCGATATTGTAACGATATATATAAAAGCAAGTTAGATTGAAAAACTAACACACTGCTTTTATGCACATTTAACACCAGATTAATGTTATTAAGCCAAACCTCGAGAGCATTGAGGTAAGCCTGAAGACAACGATACAGGGCATGGATGTCGGTTGCCGAGGCAAAGAAGGCAATGTCATCTGCATAAACGTAAACTGTAACGTCAGGGTGGATGGGAATGTCACACATCAGAATATTGAAAAGAAGTGGCGAAAGCACAGAACCTTGTGGCACACCTCTGGTCTGGGCGTAGGTGTCTGAACTGAAGGAGCCGTCAGTGCAAAAAAACTGCCGTCCCGCTAAAAATTCACGGATCCACGCATAAACGTAGTACGGCGGGTGTAGTGTTGACAATTTCGTGAGAAGGATAGAATGTTCAACACTTTCGTATCCTTTAGCAATGTCAAGCGTCACTAACGCTGGGACTTCATTTTTGTGCATAGCAAGGCGGATTCTGCTCTCTAAATCAACATGGGCAGACCATATTGAGCATTTGCGGCGAAAGCCAATCTGGGCTGAACACAATGCATTAATTTCTGAAACATGCTTTCACAGGCGCCTGTGCACAATTCTTTCCACGAGCTTTACCAAATTGGATGTTAGAGCTATCGGCCGAATGTTATCAAGATGGAATCCTTTTTTTGAATCTTTTAAGAGTAATACTATTTTCGCCACCTTCCAGGAGTGCGGCAGCCATGCAGCTTCCAATGAAGCGTTGACCAGATCGAGAAGGTGCTGAGTGAATTCTTCAGCTAAGATTTTCAACATACCGACCGTAACACCGCCCGAACCCGGAGCCGAAGATTGCATCGTAGAAACTACAGTTAGTAGTTATGATTTATCAACCGCCACATAGTCTGAACAGGGGAAGGGGTCGAACAGGGGCACTCTGCGCTGCTCCTGAAAGCGTAACGCGAGCCCTTGTGCGATTCGCTCTAACTCATCTTTCGCTTCATGTGGAGACAGTACAGCCGAGCTTGTTAACTGCATTGATGAGGAGTGGATATTCCGTTCCATAAAACGGTACAGAGCCTTCCTATTGTTTGGGGCTGACAAATAGGTATTCAAATTTTGATTGTAGTCATCCTTTGCGTTTGCTATTGTTCTCTTAAACGAAGCCGAGAAAAATTTATAGTTGGTCCAATTAGCAGGGCTATGATTATGCGAAAGGCTCTTCCATGCTGCTTTCCTACGGCGGAAGGCTGTCTCACACGCAGCGTTCCACCATGGGGATGGTGATTTATTGCTAACACCCGACCGCACAATGAACTGTGAACTCTCTGTAGCCTTCAAAACAGAATGAAATACTCGCTGAGCCCTGTCGTTTCCGTTGGAACAAACATCAGATGAAAGGGAAGCGCGCAAAGACGATTTGTAGGCTGCAAGATTAACTAACTTTCGGGCAGAACCCTGCCCATGGAGTGAGCGCACCAAGATGGTGAAAATAATTGGCAAGTGGTCACTAGACGTACCACTGTCAACTGTGGACCATGCCCCTATACCTACCCCACCTGCTGCCAAAGACAAATGAAGGTGATGAAGCGCCTGATCATCTTCGTCCTCTTGTTCCGGCTTAGTACAATCTTGAATCAATTTCAGATTCTTGCACTGTTTGCCAACAGATACGGCGGGTCAGCCCTACTTCACTAGTATGCCCGTCTATGCTTGCAGAAGTAATTAAATTTCGGTCTGCCCAAAGTTCCGCTCAAGGACGGGTGGTTCGTGTTTACATGGCAAGCGGTGTGCAATGCCTACAGTGCAGAGATTGTCAGAAATTGCTGGGATCAGAGTCTGGAACGAACAGTGATTGCAGGACTTATGAATGGCTTACATTATAAGCGTTTTACTGCCAACGTTAGTTACCCAGTCATTATCATTAGACGTATGGCGGAAAACAGAACGTGTTGTACTCGGCAAGACTTGGACGCCACTTTAGCACTAACCGAAAGGCTTTCAGTCGCCAGGGCCTGGTTTTAACATTTTGTACTGACTGTTTGTTTCAGTTTGACCAAAAGACGAAAAAGAAATAAAAGTGTACTCTCCTAAGATACACTCACCTACTTGTTGGAGAACCTCTGCGCTGAAGAAATGTCATCAAACGAAGTTGCGGAAACCCCAATTTGCTCACCGCTGCTCTTTCTTTCTTTTTCGGCGTTTGTTTGTTCTATAAAGAGTTGCCTTCGCGCCAGTTCCCAAGAACTGATTGTTACGCCGTTCTGTTTTCGCCAGAGAGCGCTGAATGCAAGGCAAAGATTGACTCCCGCTGCAGCACCAGCATAAAAGATAGCCCTTTCGAGGACAAGCAGGTGGCGGAAACGGCGGTAGGAACGCCAAGCTCGGTAACGAAGAAAGAAAACAAACTGAAAAAGAAAACACACAAACAAATAACGGAAAGGAGAGCCTACACTGTAGTTAAGCAGCGTGAAGGGTCAGGGGAGGCGGTGGGGTTGGGGAATAGGGAATAGGGGAAGGGGGTGATAACGGCGCAGTTCCGCACAGAACTCACTGGCAGTCGTATTCTCGAGGCCTGTTGTTACAGTCAGTCCGAGTTAATTCCATTTGTGGCTCTCTCCTTTTTGCTTTTTCCTTTTTGCGCCGATCGTTGTTGCCGGGGTGCCGCCTCGGCTACGCAGTGTGAGGGCGCTGCCTGACAGTGGAAACAGCTGTAGCGTTCCGGCGCAGCGCAGCTGTTTCTCCGGAGACGGGTCTCCAGAGGCCAAGCCGGGACATGCAAGAGCGCGGCTCTTAGCTCGTGTCCAAACTGCGCGGCCGAGTTTTTCGCGTGCGGGCCCAGCCACTTCCTTCTCGTCCTTCCTTGCTCGGCCCTCGCCTACAGTGGAGCCGATTATCGTGGCAACAAACACTACGCCCTAAGCGGAGCCGGTACGGTTCGCCCTTCGCCGGCGCAGATGCCTGTCCAAACTGCTCCCTTTTTTTTTGTTAGTGCGCAAAAAATTAAGGGTACCGAAGCAGTTGGCATGTTAAGGGCAAACCGAAAACGAAAGAGCTGGCTTGTCGTTAGGCTCTCGTGTAAACGTAGCTCGCCGCCCAGACCGATAAGGCTGCAAGCGTAGCCAGCCTCTTTATTTTGTTTTTTTTTTCTTCCTTTCTCGTGCTATGTTCTTGTGATCGTGTTTAAGCCTGTGCCGGGTTTCGACAACTCGAGACTTTTGTTGTGCTGAGCGCTGACTTAAAGCCACCCACGAGTTTCTTTTAGCGCAATGTACTGCATGGTCGTGTTTTCCAGGCAAGGTTAACTTTGTCATCAAGGCTGTTTTTGTCCGCCAGAAACCATGTTTAAAAGTCTTGCTGGAATGGCGATTTTCAAGGCAGTCGCGTGCTGAAAGAAATAAAGTACGCTTAAAAAGACAGGCGCGTGCGAATCTGTCTGCTTGAAGAAGTTCGAGTAAACATCGACCTTTTTAGCCACGAGTAAAGAATACATTCCGTGCACCGTCAACTGTCTGATTTTCTCTATTTTCTTCTTTCCGTTTCTCAACGGGGCTCCAAGTTGCCAAGGTGCTTGCTTACGCCGCCATCAGGCCCTCTTTTTCCATGATCCTCGAAAATAAACTGAATAATGCTCGTAGCACAGCCTTAGCCTTTCCACAGTCAACCTTAGCGCAGGTTCTACTGAAGTAAGCCAAACTACACGATTCGTTACAAAAAAAAAAAAAAAATTCTAAGGACGAACAGGATACTCCCTAATGCGAAATTTGAGCGCAGCTGTGTAGTTGGCTTAGGCTCTGTAGGCTCGTTGTTTGGTGTTGGTTGATCGTCGGCACGCCTGGTGACGATGTTAGCTCGATAGTAATATTATTTGACGACGACGACGATGAGGACGATGACGAGGACGACGAACAACAACAATCTGTTCACGGCGCCGCGGGTTCGAAGCCCATTCGCGGTAATGTTTATTTTCATTATTTATTTATGGTTTGGATCGCTTACACCACGCCGGCGATGTGGTTCAACCCGCGAACGGGCGATTATGAGCTGTGCTCTAAAGCAGACATGATCATGAACATCGTTTTGCACATTCCCGGCGGCTCGGTGTTACTTACACAGTGGTCCATGCATAATTGCGCTTGCTCATGACCAGCCGAAGCATCTATTAGTGAATGTGGCGCCCGGCGCCTTCTATTATCTATGTACACAGTGATCGCCCGCAGCGGCCTATGGACAATCGATTCCGCAGATGTATGGCGTGCGGCAGAGACTGGCATAACTTTTTAGTTTGATTATTTCAATTCCAGGGCGCGGGATTGCCATAGCAGCGTGCTGCTGCCTCCCTTCGCGCATTTCGTCAGGCATCTTTGGACTCTGAACATAAACTGCGTTAATTATACGGGGTATATTCCAGCTCCTCCACGCATGACTAGCTTTTGTTTCGTAACAATCGGTTGCTCTAAATGGCCGACTACAGAGACGCCATGGTAAACGTATGAGAACTGAACTTCATATTCTGTCGTCACTTCATACTGCTAGGTTAACACTACTCAATTAATGCAGTGCGAAAGAATTAACTGGAGCCGAACACCACGCAGATTAGTACTTCCTGCTTGAAAGTTTAATGCAGGCGATGCCTGCAATCTAACGCGAATTTCCAGCAAAATGGGTCGTTCAGTGCTACCCGCAGGGAGCGCGCTATTCACGTCGCCAAACCAAGTCAATGCGTCATGCTACGGTAGTTATTTAAAGTGCACGTCCGGGAAAGAAGTTCGGTTTTCGCCTTTCTGCGCGCACAAAGTGAAGGCTGCTTACATGCTCAGATTCGTCAGACTAAACTAAAGAAAACGAAGAGGATTTTGCGATGAGCAATCCGGGAGGTTAGCGATCGCTCATTGAATTGTAGACTGAGCATAGGAGTGTTTTTTTTTTTTTTTGCGTATTGCGTCAATCGAAAATCGTAGGCACGGAGGTTCTTCGGGGTTCTTGATAGTACCGAGATGCAGAATTGCGAAAAATTTGATTTTTTCAGTTAGATATAAGAATTGCGCATATCTTGCTGTTCTATCTTTGCATGCACTAACGTAATTTTGATTCGTAATATCTCCACGAAGGACGCCGCCAAGAAAGCTTGAGTAACGAAAATAAGCGACCGAAATAAAATCAGCATTCGTCCGCAGCCGCAAGGAGTCATCCGAGAATAAAGAGAGCGAATCGTTCGTGAACTCGGACAAGGTTTCAGCTTCGGGTAGCATCGATAAATTTCATTCCGGAGGCGCGCACTTTCGGGCTCTCTTTATAGACAGAACCTTTCTGCACCTGTCTTCAACAAATAAATCTTCCGAGCGAGCTTCAAGGCAAGAGAGGAACCACATTTCGCAAGGACTCCACTGGATCTGAAAGCTCTTAAGAAACGTTCAGGGCTGAATAAAGCGTGCTTAAGTGCTCTCTACGCGCCAAGCCCGAAACCCACTTTCAGCAAGAAGCCTTGTAGTTTCAATGTGGATTGTGCTTTTGTCTGCTCTTTTTATTTTTTTTCTTCGCGTAGGGTGCCTTGCGCTCAGAGGCGCACAGTGCCTACAGCGCGCGAAAGCGAGTGGACGGACAGGGAAAAGAAAGCCGGTAAAAAATGACTCGCTGACGCAACAGATTAACCGATAAAGGAGGGTCGGCCCGACAAGCTCTGCTGGTCTTTGTCCGTCCGCCCACTTGCGTGCCGATAATGCTGCGGTAAAAGGCATTCTATTCCGGTTACTGCGACCGATCCATCAGTGTATTTACTATCGGTGTGTTTCCGCTGAAGAGTAAGGAAAGCAGAAACAGAATTGAAAGTTCTTGACACAGTGACAAATGGACAGGTATTCAGAGGTGTCGAAAGAATCGTGACGCCCATCAGGGGCGCATGAAGCGAAGCCCATGGAGTAGCGGCGTTACCGATACAGGCGTGTAGAATTTCAGATAGCCAAGCAGAACACTGATTTGGTCGCATGTTTAGACTTTAAACGCTCAGCTGAATGAGACTGTCGGACCCATGACCGAAGAGAATTAGATGCTCTCGGTGGAAGGTTAATAGGATAAAGTAATTTTTCTGCGAAAACTCTCGAAAGCCTGGGGCGTGTTGCTATATCCTAAGTAATAAACGCTAACACATGTCCAACCAAAAACTTTAATTTGAAATCCAACTAGCTCTATCTACTGCCTCCAGTCACCCCTGAAGAAGGAACCGAGCTGGCTCCAAAACGTTGGGTATCGAATTCAAGTTTTTGGTCGGAGATAAGTTAGAGTTTATTATAAGCCTTCAAACCCAACCAGAGAGGCAAATCTGTCAAAATGTTTAGCTTTCAGTGTATCATAAGCACCACTAGAGACACTGGTCCATATAGCATGGCCTTATCTGGCCGGCTGATAACTCGGCTACGTGAGCTATTTCGCTATGTGATATGCTTTCGAAGCACTAGAATTCACCTACAATTGCTGAGCAAGGATGCATATTTCGACAACTCTTCCCACGAAAGCGTTGCTGAACAGCAAGCTTAAGTTAGCGTCCCCGTTCTGGAATGTTGCTAGACTGGGCGCTTATACATATCAACGCGACAGCGTTAAGCGTCTCGCTCAACACCGAACCCGGCGTCGTGGTTGAGGCATCGAGAAAATTCGGATTGGTCGAGAAAGTCGTGATGTCGCACGTGGAAGTGGGTAAATAAAGTGATCAAAATATTGCATAAGCTGTGAATATATGGCCGCAACATGGGTCGAACGTCATTATGAGATTAAAGATTGTAAAGTAAGCTAATTGTAGTGAAAAGAATAATTAGATTTTAATTCAACTTGTGACCATTAGGTCGCATGTCAGGCAAGCTACTCATAGGCCATCGAGACTTGTTCGTTCGACGTGGTCAAAGGGTGGCCTTGTGCGTATTTTCCGGCAGTGTCCGTGTGTGCGAAGTGGTATGCAAAGGGGACGCCGGGCTGCTGAAGGGACCCATTAACGGTATCGCGTTCCCGGAATTTTTCTGTGATTCAGCCCTGAATCTTTTTTGTATTAGTGCTGCACTACATCTCTCTCTCCGCTTAAGTTACCAAAGATTATCCTTTCCTGTTAAGCTTGCTTTTCTGCGCTATCTATTTTCAGCGCCGATGCCATGATGCTCCCAACAGCTTGAACTGCATCACTCTGGAGAAATCATACAGAGGCGCTGTATTTTGGTCGCACAACACGTAGTGCTGTAATAAAAAGCTGGTAGCAATATCGGACAGTTGTTTCACAGCTTCATTTCTGCCTTAGCATCTTGGTTATACTTTATGGCCACATGTGTGACACTCCGGATAGAAAGGATTAATAAAATGTAATAGCGAATAATAAGCCTGCAAACATACCTAGAGAATAAGGTTTATGATGGATGGCGCCGATATTCGCGGGAAATATACATAAATGACCGCTGACTCCTTCAGGAGCATTGATCGGAGCTCTCTGAATGGTTTGAAAAAATTAAAGAAGCTTTGTTGGATGCGGCGTTGTTTGTTCGAGTGCATGCGTTTACGTACTTATCTGTGCGCGCACGCAAAATACACCACGTTGTAACTATCTTCGTTTTGTGTCTGAAGGAGAAGGAAGATTCAGGCCAGCCTGGGATGCGTATCCGTTAACAGTGGCCAAAGAAGATAACCTCTACGATATCTCGCACTGACGGTTCTTCGGTCAAAGCGCGTGCCAATCTTGCAGCGAGATGTTCAGGTCATTTGAGCACCAACCTTCTTGAGCTCTCTTCAGAAACCAGGCTGTTCGTAGACTACCCTGAGTCCGTGCACGCGTACCGTAATAGCTGTACCTGTATAGCTCGCTTCATCATGAACTGTGTGCAAAGGAAGGTACGAAAATTGCACCGTCTCGTTTATGAATCCCTCATGCGAGCCTCGAGGTCACGCTGATAAATTAAAGAAGAAAAATGGTCTAGGGATTCATTTCGCGTGCCTTGCCCAGGCGAAATATCTCAGCACGTTTTCGCGGATTAGTGGAGCCTAGAATTAATCTCTTCTCATCGCTGGAGATTATCGCTAGGTTGTGGCGAAAGTGGAATGCTGCGCCGAGCCATGTATCTTGGAAGAAGCTAAATTACGTGCTAGAGGGGCATCTGACCGAAAGCTTTACGTCAGTGCACGTTAGCCTCGCAAATGCGGGCCACGTAAGCGAGCCTTTTTCTGCCGCGAAGTTTGAGTAGATTAACTTTCGTAACGTATCTGTGCGTTAAGCGTGCAGGCGAAATAGGAGCTTTAGGGCAAAGAGAACAGGTAAGATGAGGTTGTCTTCGGAAATAGACATGCCTGGACCTGTGTACGGGTGTAGGCGATTTAAGCAACCTTGCGGAATCTTTCCTAATGTCAACCCTGTGGCAACTTTGTGGATTGGCATGGACAGAAAGGACGGGTATTGACGCCACACCCTCCTGCTCAGGTTTCTGTAGAAAATTCGCGTGAAGAGTTCGTTAATCATACAAAAACTCTGTTTAGAAAAGGTTGTCTTCGGAGACCAGTTTTCGCTAGATAGTAGAAGTAGGGGCCGCCTATGATCGGCTGCATCAACTGACGGCGACACTGCGCATCTGTTTAACTGAGTCAATCATTCACCTTAAAAAAGCAGATGACACTTCCGTCGTAAACTTTTACACTATGAGAGGCGAGTTTGTTTAATGACGCGAGTATAAAAAATGTTCCTTTAATTTGTAGATAAACAGCGGTGACTAAGCAAAAACATGCATCACAGCATTATGGCTCAGGTTGTGCGCTTTTGTACCTTAAATATATTCACGAGAGCAGTTAACTAGCATTCAAGCAGGAAAGCAGAAGCGCCTCATACCGTGTAATCAGGCAAAATGGAATAAGTGCGTTCACTCCAGTTACTGGAAGTGTATTCTGGGAAGGCATAAACATTCGCCCTTTTTGCTGGAAGCCGCTAATGTCGGCAGCTAACTGCGCCATTCAAACATTAAATGGGTATTGCGTGGTTCTTCGCGTGCTTTATTGCACCACGATGAGATGGAATGAGCTGCTTTCTTCCCCTCTAACAAGCTACTTATTTTACAGAGAGAACGATACATACAGAAACATATGCGCCCGCAGTATATTCATTGTATTCAGACAATTCTGGCAAGTTCAGAGCATTCTGGCATATCTACGAATGAATAGTGAGCCTAATTGGCAAAGCATTAGAAAAAAATAACTATGTGGGAACAAACAGTATACGGTTAGTATACTATACTTGCTAGGGAAAGTTGAGCAAGTGAGCCACGGATGATACACTTTTTAGAGGCAGCGGAATGCTAACTTGAAGCTTCTTTCTTGATTCCTCCCTGTGTATGAATAAAACACTTAGTGTGGCGTCACATCTGAGCCTTATGGAAACGACGTGCAACATTTGTGCCGAAACACAACTTTTGTGCAAGAAAGTTCGAACCGTTGGAAATGCTTCGAATAATTCTATAAACACTGCATTTGTTCGTCGCAATTTTTTTTTTTGCCTGGTTGCATTGTTCCCTCGAAATTCTTTCGACAATTGCGAAATACTTGATTGCGAGAACACAGACAAAAAGCGAACAACTAAGGTTGCCTGAAAGAAGGCCCAAAGGCTAAACACAAGTAAAACAAAAATGACAGCAAAGAAACAGAGGGGAAACGTGCTGGGTTGGACAAGGCGCGCACGTCTGAAAAGCGGCTGTTCGCCATCCGAAGGAGACACGTGCGCAGCGAAGACACAAGCGAAAGCCCGGAGGCCTTTGTAGTTCGAAGCGAAAAGACGTGTCTCGGCGGATCTGGTGCAGTCTACGCCCAGCCCCACTCGTTCTTTCCCCCGCGGCTTGCTGTAAGGCCTTTCGTGTCTTTGATACACCGCTTGCGCGGCTTCGCTCGCAGGCGGGGCTCTTGTGATGCGCTTTTGGCCGCTTAGGGCCCGTGCCATCAGTAAACCCGCTTAAGCTCGCTAAAACGGGCTGCAACGCCAACCGCACGGAAGGAGAGTAGACAAAAAAAAAAATAAGGAAAGAAAATGTGGTATAGCTTGCGGGGAGCGTGAATGTTTCAGGACGCGTCTGTTTGCGAGGCCCTACGGTGACACTGTGCCGGCGGCAAAGGCTGCACTTAAGATAAAGCTGCGTTCAGCGCTCTCGGTTTAAACACCTGCCAGTCTTTATAGCACAGCGCTTTTACTGAGGATTTAGAATACAGTTTGCGACTAACCGAACTCTGAGCTTCTAAGAGCTGCTGAGGGCATGGATGGATGGAAGCGTTCACGTCTCCCTTGGGTTATGCTGAACACTTGTTTTCAGACATTCACACCGGAAAGCATCTACGTGAGCCCTGCACACATTTCAGAACGGTTTCATACGCGTAGTTTGAAGAAAACTTTGAACGCGTTGCTTGTTGCTAAGCGGATGTGACAAAGACGGCTGCAACTGTGCGGGAAACCCGAAGGCTACGAGAGTGCTAACAGAGCTCGGAATTTTCAGTGTGAGTGTCTACCATCAGAAATACGATGCCAGGGAGCACATCAATTTCGCCAAGTTTATGACTGCAGCCTTTACTTTTATGGTTTTATTATTATTTTTAAGCCTTTTATTTGGCAATGTCGCAAAATTGGAACATATGGAACTAAATATCTTATTACATTCTAAAATGCACCCTTCTTCGAAATTTTTCTTTTCACATACTTTACGATGATTGTGGAAAACATGAAACAATAATGTTTAATACCAACTTATTTAGAGATTTAAATTATTACTGGTAAACGGACATATCTTGTGCCTTTTCGCTGAAGAGTGTTTGAGAGCCCTTTTCGCACATCAACGAAAAGTTGGAACGAACAAAACAGAAAAAAGAGCAATGAATAATGGTTGATGATTTTGTGAAAAAAAAAAAAAAAACTACAGCCAATGAGTCTTTGACTGGATGTGAGTTTAATGCAAATGTTTCTTTTTTTGGAACGTTGGAGTTTGGCGGTAGCAAAATTCAAAATATAAACGCTGACCCATTCTATCTATTAATCCACCAGGTGTGTGAGCACCAGTCTGCGGAGGTTATCAGGCCCGGCGTTCTCGGGCAGCATCCCCAAAACTTGCTAAGTATGTTGGACGCGCGCTCGAAACCGGATACGGTTGGATCCGCCGTTCAACTTCAGTCTCCCAGTGCTCTTGGTTGAAAATTGTGTGGCCTCTCACTGGCAAACTCGAATAGGCCTCTTACCGAGGCAGTTGTGGAAGTGTACCCAGTATACCTTTTACATACCATGCAGCGGTTATTTACCAGACGACATGGCTCCCTGATTGAGGTTGTCCGGGAGTTTTAGTGCAGAACTAAGCGCGTTGAAACAATAGCCACTTGCATAGCTGTCCCCCTTCTTGTACACCGTGGTATAGGGTTCCTCCATGTTCAGGTTCACTGTTTAAAATAATGAGAACTACGCCATTTTGTTTCCCAAGCTGTCACCTCGTCCCATACGCACAGTAGCGTGTGGGTGGCTTGAAACACGCATTCTTAAATCTCAGCCTTTTCTTATTATTATTAAACAGATCCCTTTCTCTAGGTCTTTTCCTGTCTTACTTTCTTCCCACATCCACGTGCATTATGAACACTAGCGGAAAAAAAGCACATCTTCAGCCATCCAGTCAAAATTGAAGTCTGTCTGGGTCAGCCTAACGAATTCACTCTGCACTCTGTGCATCGAATGAGCCCTTACATTTTTTTATTGAGCTCATTATACGCACTTAGGAAAGAAGAAACGCGTACACGCTCGCCCAAAACAGGCAGCGCCGCCCCTCGTGCACCGAACAAAGCGCAGAATAGGCGCGTGCCGTCATAAGAGCCCGCTGCCGGGTGATAATTATCGCCGGTAATAACTTGGACGTCGACAGCGCGATGGTAGCGACAGTCTTTTATCGTCATGCGACTTCAAAGGTGTCCCTCAGCGCGAAAAGGAAATTGTAATCATTCCTGCGAAACTTGGTTAATGTTATAATCATTATCTTCTCTTCCAGCGCAAGTGCATAGTAGTGAATTCGGCTTACTCGATGATTGCTTGGCACCGTACTCGTAATTAGCGCGAAACGAACTCCTAACAACAACAACAACAACAACAAAGAACTAAAAAGTGCACAGGGAAGGCGCACCCAGTCGCAAAGGAGTACCGCGAACATCACCGAAAAGCGGATCATACCCGCAAGCAACAACTACACAGAGCGACGGCAGCTTGGGCGAGGAATGCGCCAAGAAATGCAGCAAGCGCGCGAGTGGGGAGATGGAATAATAAAGCAGATGGAAGGAGGGAGGCTTGGAGGGGGCACCCAACCCCGGTGCAGTGATGCTTTTGCAGAAGCGACGACGCTGACGACGATGACGACGACGTTCGCTTTATTAATCTCTTGTTCTTGGTCTCGTCGCGACTGCGTTCTGCTGGTGCTGCCAGGCGGCGGGGAAGGTGGGGTTCGCGGGTTGGAAGCCATTTCCCTCTTGGTTGAACACAGTGGCGCAGCGAGGGAGTGCGCTCTTCTC